>NC_088381.1:53999621-54302651 GCF_037993035.2 Macaca fascicularis
GAGCCCCTGTGCCCTGCAACCCAGTGCTGCTGTGGCTGCCTGTGTGCAATGTCAGACCTGTTACCAAAAGAGATCCCCTCAATGAAGATTCCCTACTTTGGGGAAAACAAGAACAGGAAGACCCCTACAACCTTTGCCCTAATAACCTCAGCAGCCACCATCACTGATACAGACTCCTACAGTTTAGACCACTGAGGCACTCACAGTGTGCACTGACATTGATCACAACTAAGAAGCTACATGACAACTACACCACTGCACCCACACAGAAGCAGAGCCACTGTGTCCTATACCCAAGCAGTATTCCCAGGCCCATCTTCAGGTGAAAGTCTTCCCCTTCCCACTCTGTAAAGTTGGAAAGATATGACTGCACTATCAGATGTACAAACAAGGCAGGGTCATAAGAAACATGAAAAGGCAAGGAAATATGAAACCACTAAAAAGAACACAGTAACTCTCCAGTAACTGACCCCAAAGAAACAGAAATCTACAAATTCTCTAAAAAGTAATTCAAAATAATGAACTAAGGAAACTCAGTGAAACATAAGAGAATAAAAACAGACCATTCGATGAAACTAGAAAACTAAACCATGATCTGAATGAGAAATTCAATAAAAGAGATACTTTTAAAAATCTAAATAAAAATCTTAGAACTGAAGAATTCAATGAAATAAAAAAATACCACAGAGGGTTCAACAGCAGACTAGATCAAGCCTGAAGGCTTCTGAACTGACTCAGAAGAGAAGAAAAAGGAAAAAGAATGAAGAGAGCCTATGGGATACCACTAAGCAAACAAATATTCACATTGTAGGAATTCCAAAGAGGGAAAAAACAGAAAAGGCTTATATAAATAAAATAATTGGTAAAAAAAACTTCCTAAATCTTGGGACTTAGGAAGAGACAGATATTTACATACAAGTCAATGAAGCTCAAAGATCCTCAGATAAACTTTAGAAGGTTCTCTCCAAGGTACATTATAATCAAACTGTCAAAACTGAAAAGACAATGAAATAATTTTAAAAATAGCAAGAAAAAACTATCAAGTCACATATAAGGGGATGTCCATCAGAGTATCATTGAACTTTTCTGTAGAAACCTTGCAAGCCTGGGGAATGGGATGACATATTCAAGATGATGAAAGGGGGAAAAAAATCTGCCGGCTAAGAATACAATACCAAGGAAAACTATCCTTCAGAAATGAAGGAGAAATAAAGTCTTCCCCAGACAAATAAAGTTGAAGTAATTCACTGACACTAGACCTGTGTTACAAGAAATGCTTATTCAAGCAGAAAGAAAATTATAATAATTACCACCATGAATACATGTAAAGTATAAAACTCACTGGTAGACATAAATACTTAGTCAAATCAGAATACTTTGAAACTGTAAGTGTGGTATGTAAGCCACACATATCTCTATTATGAAGGTTAAAAGTCAAAATAGTCAAAAGTAACAAAAACTACAATAAGTTTTTAAGGAATACATAATATAAAAAGGCAACTATTGTGACATCAAAAACATGACTTTTGGGGTGGACAGTAAAAGTCTAGTTTTTGTATGTGCCAGAAATTAACTTAAAACAGTTGATAACAGTTATCAACTTAAAACAGTTGATAACAACTTAACAGTTGTTAAGTATAACAGTATAAGATGTTTTGTATAAGCTCATAGTAACCACAAAACAAGAAACTATAGCAAATATACAAATAATAAAGAGATCATTATTTAATGATAAAGGGGTCAGTTCATCAATGGGAAGTAACAATTGTAAATTTACATGCACCTAACATTGGAGCACTAAAACTATAAAGCAAATATTAACGAACATGAAGGGAAAAATAGATAGCAATATAATAATAGTAGGGGACTTCAATACCCCACTGTCAACAATAGATAAACTAGAGAGAAAATAAATACTAGACTTAATTGTACTTTGACCAAATGGACCTCATATACACAGGTAGAACATCCCATCAAAAGCAATACATTTTTTTCTAGTCCACATAAATCATTATCCAGGATAGACCATATGTTAAACCACAAAACAAGTCATCTTAACAAATTAAAGAAGATTCAAATTGTATCTATTGTTGTTTCAAATCACCATGATATAAAACTAGAAATCAATAAAAGAAGGAATCCTGAAAATTTCATAAATACATGGCTATTAAATAACATGCTCCTGAATAAGTCATGAGTTAAAGAAGAAATCAAAAGGGAAATTAAAAAATATCTTGGGACAAACAACAATAGAAACACAACATAGCAAAATCTATGGGTTGCAGCAAAAGCAGTTCTAAGAGGGAAGTTTATAGCTTCTGCATAACAAAGAAAAAAAATCAATAAAACATTAGCCTAAGGACTGGGGAAAATCTGTACAGCCCATATATCTAATAAAGAGTTAATATCCAAAATATATAAAGAACTAGGCCAGGCATAGTGGCTCATGCCTGTAATCCCAGCACTTTGGAAGGCAAAAGTGGGCGGATCACTTAAGGCCAGGGGTTCGAAAATCAGACAGGCATGATGGCACACACCTATAATCCCAGCTACTCAGGTGGCTGAAGCACAAGAATCACTGGAACCCAGGAAGTGGAGGTTGCAGTGAGCCAAAATCATGCCACTTCACTCCAGCCTGGACAAGAGAACAAGATTCTGCCTCAAAAAGAAAAAAAGCAAGGTAAAAACAAAACAAAAAACAAACAAACAAAAAAAACAAAACCAAGCAAAAAAGATATTAAAAAAAACCTCATAAACTCAATAGTAGAAAAACAAACTGATTTTAAAATGGGCAAAGAATCTGCCTAGACATTTCTCCAAAGAAGTCATAAAAAGAGTCAGTAGATATATAGAAAGGTGTTGAACATCATTAATCATCAAGGAAATGAACATTAAAACCATTATGAAATACCAACTCACAACCATTAGATGACTATTATCAAAAGGTCAAAAAACAAATGTTGGTGAGGGTATGGAGAAAAGGGAACCCTTTTACACTGTTGGTGAGAGTGTGGCTTGGTAGAGCCATCTGGAAAACAGTGTAGAGGTTTCTAAAGAAATAGAACTACCATATGACCAGCTGATTCCTCTTCTGACAATACACCCAAAGGAAATGAAATCACCACTATATAAAGATATTTGCACTTCCATGTTTCCTACGGCATTATTCACAGTAGCCAAGATATGAAAGCAAACTAAGTGTCCATCAAAGAAACAATGATAAAGAAATTGTAGTATATATATCATTTAGCCCTAAAAGTAACAAGGCATTGCCATTTGCCACAACATGGATGAGCCTAGAGAACATTATCCTAAGTAAAATGAGCCAGACACAGAAAGAAAAATATTGCATGATCTCACTTATATGTGAAATCTTTTTAAAAATTCAATTATACAGAGATAGAAGCCAAGATATTGGTTATCAGGGGTGTGCATAAGAGGGAGAGGGCAGAAACAGGGAGATGCAGATCAGAGGATACAAAACTGCAGATATGTAAGATGAACAAGTCTAGAGATCTAATGTACAACAAGAGGGCTACAGGTAATAAAACTGTACAGTATTGGGATTTGTGATGAATGAGATTTTAGTTGCCCTTGCCACTAAAACAAATAAAATGGGTAACTATCTGAGAAGATAGATATGTTAGTCTGCTTCACTATAGTAACCCTTTTACAATCAATATGTATTCTACAACAACATGATGTGTACCTTAAATAAACAACAAATAAAAACTATTTTTTAAAAAACCTAAGGCAGATATCCTTAATAGTTGTGGAAAGCATTCCTTATAAATAAGATGCACACTAACAAAACAAAAGGCATAGAGATGAGGAAGAAAACCCAAACTATATATTGGTAGATGATATGTTTACTTATATAGAAAATGCTAAAAAAAAATCTAAGATTAATTATTAGAATGGTTAACAGAACTTATCGAGATTGCTGGAAACAAAATTAATGGTATTTCTAAACACCAGCAACATACAAATTTAAAAAACACTTAAAGAGATTTTATTTATAATTGTGTAACCAGATAAAACAATAACTAAAAAAATCATAAAATGTGTACAAAAAATAAAATAGGAATAAACAGAACAAGGATGAGAAAAACAGATGCAATGAAAACTACAAAACATTGTTGAAAGGAACTGAAGACACAAATAAATGGAAAGACATCATGTGTTCATGGACTGCAAAACTCACCACTGTTAAGATGTCCATATTGGCTGCCTCATCCTTTACAAGCAGCCCACCCTGAATTCTCTCTCTTAGTGTATACGTTTACAAAAAAAAAAGCCATACTTCCCAAAGCAATCTATAGATTCAATGCAATCCCTATCAAAATCCCAATGACTTATTTTTTACAAAAATTAAAAAATTCACATGAATCTCAAAGGATCCTCAAACCAAAACAATCTTGAAAAGAAAAAAGAGGCTCACATTTTCTGATTTCAAAATATGCTACAAAACTATAGTAATCAAAACAGTATGGGCTAGCATAAAGACAGACATGTACAGTCCAATGAAACAGAACAGAGAGCCAAGAAAGAGAGCCATCATATGTAAGTCAAATAATTTCGACAAGGATGATAAAAGCATTCAATAGAGAAAGGACAGTCTTTTCAACAAGAGGTGATGGGAAAACTGAATATGTGCAAAAGAATGAAGTTGAATCCTTACCTTACACCATATACAAAAATTAACTAAAACTGTATCCAAGATCTAAACATAAGACCTAAAACTATAAAAATGTTACAAGAAAATCCAAGGAGAAAACTTCACAACATTGGATTTGGCTATGATTTCTTGAATATGACAACAAAAGTAAAGCCAACAACAATAAAAATAGACAAACTGAACTACATCCAAATTTAAAACTCCTGTGCTTCAATAGACATTATCAACAAAATGAAAAGTCAACCTACAGAATGGGAGAAAGTATCAGTAAATTGTATCTTTGATAAAGGGTAAATGTCCAGAATACATTAAAAAAAAAAAACAAAAAAAACTCTATAACCCAACAAGAAAATAATCAGATTAAAAAAATAGGCAAAGGACCTAAGTGGTAACCTCTCCCCAACAATATAAAGAAATGGTCAATAAGCACATGAAAAGATGCTAAAGGTCATTAATCACTAGGGAAATGCAAATCAAAACCAGAATGAGACACCACTTCACACTCTTCAAAAAGGCTATTTTTAAAAAAACAAAATAACAAGCATTGGTGAGGATGTGGAACCCTTGTGCAATGCTGGTAAGAACATAAAAATGGTACACCAGCTATGAAAAACAGTAGGGTTCTCCTCAAATAAAATAAAATAAAATGAAATTAGTATATGATCCACCCACTTCACTTTTGGAATTAAAAAGCAGAGACTAAAACATGCATTTGTAACACCTGTGTTTATAACAGCATTATTCACAATAGTCAAAAGGTAGAAGCAACTCAAGTGTCTTTCAACAAAGAAACGAATAAATATAATGTGGTATTATACATACAATGAAATACTATTGAGTCTTTTTTTTTTTTAATTATACTTCAAGTTCTAGGGTACATGTGGATAACGTGCAGGTTTGTTACATATGTATACTTGTGCCATGTTGGTGTGCTGCACCTATCAACTCGTCAGCACCCATCAACTCGTCAACAACCATCAACTCGTCATTTACATCAGGTATAACTCCCAATGCAACCCCTCCCCCCTCCCTCCTCCCCCTCTCCCCTTCCCCCCTCCCCGTGATAGGCCCCGGTGTGTGATGTTCCCCTTCCCCAGTCCAAGTGATCTCATTGTTCAGTTCCCACCTATGAGTGAGAACATGCGGTGTTTGGTTTTCGGTTCTTGCAATAGTTTGCTGAGAATGATGGTTTCCAGCTGGATCCATGTCCCTACAAAGGACACAAGCTCATTCTTTTTTATGGCTGCATAGTATTCCATGGTGTATATGTGCCACATTTTCTTAATCCAGTCTGTCACTGATGGACATTTGGGTTGATTCCAAGTCTTGGCTATTGTGAATAGTGCCGCAATAAACATATGTGTGCATGTGTCTTTATAGCAGCATGATTTATAATCTTTTGGGTATATACCCAGTAATGGGATGGCTGGGTCATATGGTACATCTAGTTCTAGATCCTTAAGGAATCGCCATACTGTTTTCCATAATGGTTGAACTAGTTTACAATCCCACCAACAGTGTAAAAGTGTTCCTATTTCTCCACATCCTCTCCAGCACCTGTTGTTTCCTGACTTTTTAATGATCGCCATTCTAACTGGTGTGAGATGGTATCTCATTGTGGTTTTGATTTGCATTTCTCTGATGGCCAGTGATGATGAGCATTTTTTCATGTGTCTGTTGGCTGTATGAATGTCTTCTTTTGAGAAGTGTCTGTTCATATCCTTTGCCCACTTTTCGATGGGGTTGTTTGTTTTTTTCTTGTAAATTTGTTTGAGTTCTTTGTAGGTTCTGGATATTAGCCCTTTGTCAGATGCGCAGATTGCAAAAATTTTCTCCCATTCAGTAGGTTGCCTGTTCACTCTGATGGTAGTTTCTTTTGCTGTGCAGAAGCTCTTTAGTTTAATGAGATCCCATTTGTCAATTTTGGCTTTTGTTGCCGTTACTTTTGGTGTTTTAGACATGAAGTCCTTGCCCATGCCTATGTCCTGAATGGTATTACCTAGGTTTTCTTCTAGGGTTTTTATGGTAATAGGTCTAACATTTAAGTCTCTAATCCATCTTGAATTAATTTTCGTATAAGGAGTAAGGAAAGGATCCAGTTTCAGCTTTCTCCTTATGGCTAGCCAATTTTCCCAGCACCATTTATTAAATAGGGAATCCTTTCCCCATTTCTTGTTTTTCTGAGGTTTGTCAAAGATCAGATGGCTATAGATGTGTGGTATTATTCCTGAGGACTCTGTTCTGTTCCATTGGTCTATATCTCTGTTTTGGTACCAGTACCATGCTGTTTTGGTTACTGTAGCCTTGTAGTATAGTTTGAAGTCGGGTAGTGTGATGCCTCCAGCTTTGTTCTTTTGACTTAGGATTATCTTGGCAATGTGGGCTCTGTTTTGGTTCCATATGAACTTTAAAGCAGTTTTTTCCAATTCTGTGAAGAAAGTCATTGGTAGCTTGATGGGGATGGCATTGAATCTATAAATTACCTTGGGCAGTATGGCCATTTTCACGATACTGATTCTTCCTATCCATGAGCATGGTATTTTCTTCCATTTGTTTGTGTCCTCTTTTATTTCACTGAGCAGTGGCTTGTAGTTCTCCTTGAAGAGGTCCTTTACATCCCTAGTAAGTAGGATTACTAGGTATTTCATTCTCTTTGAAGCAATTGTGAATGGAAGTTCATTCCTGATTTGGCTCTCTGTTTGTCTGTTACTGGTGTATAAGAATGCTTGTAATTTTTGCACATTAATTTTGTATCCTGAGACTTTGCTGAAGTTGCTTATCAGCTTAAGGAGATTTTGGGCTGAGACAATGGGGTTTTCTAAATATACAATCATGTCATCTGCAAACAGGGACAATTTGACTTCTTCTTTTCCTAACTGAATACCCTTGATTTCTTTCTCTTGCCTGATTTCCCTAGCCAGAACTTCCAACACTATGTTGAATAGGAGTGGTGAGAGAGGGCATCCCTGTCTTGTACCAGTTTTCAAAGGGAATGCTTCCAGTTTTTGCCCATTCAGTATGGTATCGGCTGTGGGTTTGTCATAAATAGCTCTTATTATTTTGAGATACGTTCCATCAATACCGAATTTATTGAGCGTTTTTAGCATGAAGTGCTGTTGAATTTTGTCAAAGGCCTTTTCTGCATCTATTGAGATAATCATGTGGTTTTTGTCTTTGGTTCTGTTTATATGCTGGATTATGTTTATTGACTTGCGTATGTTGAACCAGCCTTGCATCCCAGGGATGAAGCCCACTTGATCATGGTAGATAAGCTTTTTGATGTGCTGCTGGATCCGGTTTGCCAGTATTTTATTGAGGATTTTTGCATCGATGTTCATCAGGAATATTGGTCTAAAATTCTCTTTTTTTGTTGTGTCTCTGCCAGGCTTTGGTATCCGGATGATGTTGGCCTCATAAAATGAGTTAGGGAGGATTCCCTCTTTTTCTATTGATTGGAATAGTTTCAGAAGGAATGGTACCAGCTCCTCCTTGTACCTCTGGTAGAATTCAGCTGTGAATCCATCTGGTCCTGGACTTTTTTTGGTTGGTAGGCTATTAATTATTGCCTCAATTTCAGAGCCTGCTATTGGTCTATTCAGGGATTCAGCTTCTTCCTGGTTTAGTCTTGGGAGAGTGTAAGCGTCCAGGAAATTATCCATTTCTTCTAGATTTTCTAGTTTATTTGTGTAGAGGTGTTTATAGTATTCTGATGGTAGTTTGTATTTCTGTGGAGTCGGTGGTGATAACCCCTTTATCATTTTTTATTGCATCTATTTGATTCTTCTCTCTTTTCTTCTTTATTAGTCTTGCTAGTGGTCTATCAATTTTGTTGATCTTTTCAAAAAACCAACTCCTGGATTCATTGATTTTTTGGAGGATTTTTTGTGTCTCTATCTCCTTCAGTTCTGCTCTGATCTTAAGTTATTTCTTGCCTTCTGCTAGCTTTTGAATGTATTTGCTCTTGCTTCTCTAGTTCTTTTAATTGTAATGTTAGAGTGTCAATTTTAGATCTTTCCAGCTTTCTCTTGTGGGCATTTAGTGCTATAAATTTCCCTCTACACACTGCTTTAAATGTGTCCCAGAGATTCTGGTATGTTGTATCTTTGTTCTCATTGGTTTCAAAGAACATCTTTATTTCTGCCTTCATTTCGTTATGTACCCAGTAGTCATTCAGGAGCAGGTTGTTCAGTTTCCATGTAGTTGAGCGGTTTTGATTGAGTTTCTTAGTCCTGAGTTCTAGTTTGATTGCACTGTGGTCTGGGAGACAGTTTGTTATAATTTCTGTTCTTGTACATTTGCTGAGGAGTGCTTTACTTCCAATTATGTGGTCAATTTTGGAATAAGTGTGATGTGGTGCTGAGTAAAATGTATATTCTGTTGATTTGGGGTGGAGAGTTCTATAGATGTCTATTAGGTCTGCTTGCTGCAGAGATGAGTTCAATTCCTGGATATCCTTGTTAACTTTCTGTCTCGTTGATCTGTCTAATGTTGACAGTGGGGTGTTGAAGTCTCCCATTATTATTGTATGGGAGTCTAAGTCTCTTTGTAAGTCTTTAAGGACTTGCTTTATGAATCTGGGTGCTCCTGTATTGGGTGCATATATATTTAGGATAGTTAGCTCTTCTTGTTGAATTGATCCCTTTACCATTATGTAATGGCCTTCTTTGTCTCTTTTGATCTTTGGTTTAAAGTCTGTTTTATCAGAGACTAGTATTGCAACCCCCGCTTTTTTTTGTTCTCCATTTGCTTGGTAGACCTTCCTCCATCACTTTATTTTGAGCCTATGTATGTCTCTGCATGTCAGATGGGTCTCCTGAATACAGCAACCTGATGGGTCTTGACTCTTTATCCAGTTTGCCAGTCTGCGTCTTTTAATTGGAGCATTTAGTCCATTTACATTTAAGGTTAAGATTGTTATGTGTGAACTTGATCCTGCCATTATGATATTAACTGGTTATTTTGCTCGTTAGTTGATGCAGTTTCTTCCTAGCCTCGATGATCTTTACATTTTGGCATGTTTTTGCAATGGCTGGTACCGGTTCTTCCTTTCCATGTTTAGTGCTTCCTTCAGGGTCTCTTGTAAGGCAGGCCTGGTGGTGACAAAATCTCTAAGCATTTGCTTATCTGTAAGGGATTTTATTTCTCCTTCACTTATGAAACTTAGTTTAGCTGGATATGAAATTCTGGGTTTAAAATTCTTTTCTTTTAAGAATGTTGAATATTGGCCCCCACTCTCTTCTGGCTTGGAGAGTTTCTGCCGAGAGATCTGCTGTTAGTCTGATGGGCTTCCCTTTGTGGGTAACCCGACCTTTCTCTCTGGCTGCCCTTAAGATTTTTTCCTTCATTTCAACTTTGGTGAATCTGGCAATTATGTGTCTTGGAGTTGCTCTTCTCGAGGAGTATCTTTGTGGCGTTCTCTGTATTTCCTGGATTTGAATGTTGGCCTGCCCTACTAGGTTGGGGAAGTTCTCCTGGATGATATCCTGAAGAGTGTTTTCCAACTTGGTTCCATTTTCCCCCTCACTTTCAGGCACCCCAATCAGACGTAGATTTGGTCTTTTTACATAATCCCATACTTCTTGCAGGCTTTGTTGATTTCTTTTTCTTCTTTTTTCTTTAGGTTTCTCTTCTTGCTTCATTTCATTCATTTGATCCTCAATCGCTGATACTCTTTCTTCCAGTTGATCGAGTCGGTTACTGAAGCTTGTGCATTTGTCACGTATTTCTCGTGTCATGGTTTTCATCTCTGTCCTTTCGTTTATGGCCTTCTCTGCATTAATTATTCTGGTTATCAATTCTTCCACTCTTTTTTCAAGATTTTTAGTTATTTTGCGCTGGGTGCGTAATTCCTCCTTTAGCGCTGAGAAGTTTGATGGACTGGAGCCTTCTTTCATCTAGTCAAAGTCATTCTCCATCCAGCTTTGATTCGTTGCTGGCAATGAGCTGCGTTCCTTTGCAGGGGGAGATGCGCTCTTATTTTTTGAATTTCCAACTTTTCTGCCCTGCTTTTTCCCCATCTTTGTGGTTTTATCTGCCTCTGGTCTTTGATGATGGTGACGTACTAATGGGGTTTTGGTGTGGGTGTCCTTCCTGTTTGTTAGTTTTCCTTCTAACAGTCAGGACCCTCAGCTGTCGGTCTGTTGGAGATTGCTTGAGGTCCACTCCACACCCTGTTTGCCTGGGTATCAGCAGCAGAGGCTGCAGAAGATAGAATACTGCTGAACAGCGAGTATACCTGTCTGATTCTTGCTATGGAAGCTTCCTCTCAGGGGTGTACTCCACCGTGTGAGGTGTGGGTTGTCGGTCTGCCCCTAGTGGGGGATGTCTCCCAGTTAGGCTACTCAGGGGTCAGGGACCCACTTGAGCAGGGAGTCTGTCCGTTCTCAGATCTCAACCTCCGTGTTGGGAGATCCACTGCTCACTTCAAAGCTGTCAGACAGAGTCGTTTGCGTCTGCAGAGGTTTCAGCTGCTTTTTGTTGTTGTTGTTCCACTGCTCACTTCAAGGCTGTCAGACAGAGTCGTTTGCGTCTGCAGAGGTTTCATCTGCTTTTTGTTGTTGTTGTTGTTGTTGTTTAGCTGTGCCCTGTCCCCAGAGGTGGAGTCTACAGAGACAGGCAGGACTCCTTGAGCTGCTGTGAGCTCCACCCAGTTGGAGCTTCCCAGCCGCTTTGTTTATCTACTTAAGCCTCAGCAATGGTGGGCGCCCCTCCCCCAGCCTCACTGCTGCCTTGCCCCGAGATCGCAGACTGCTGTGCGTGGGACCCTCCCGGCCAGGTGTGGGATATAGTCTCCTGGTGTGCCCGTTTGCTAAGATCTTTGGTAGAGCGCATTATTGGGGTGGGAGTTACCCGATTTTCCAGGTGTTGTGTGTCTCAGTTCCCCTGGCTAGGAAAAGGGATTCCCTTCCCCCTCGTGCTTCCCAGGTGAGGCGATGCTCTCACCTGTGTCAGCTCTCGCTGGTCCGGCTGCAGCAGCTGACCAGCCCTGATTGTCAGGCACTCCCTAGTGAGATAAACCCAGTACCTCAGTTGAAAATGCAGAAATCACCTGTCTTCTGTGTGGCTTGCGCTGGGAGTTGGAGACTGGAGCTGTTCCTATTCGGCCATCTTGCTCCGCCCCCCATGCCCATTCTTTTCAGTCTTAAAAAGGAAGAAAATCCTGACACATGCTACAACATGGATGAAACTTGAAGACATTAGGATAAGTCACTAAAGGACAAATGCTGTACGATTCCACTTATATAAGATCCCTAAAGCAGTCAAATTCATAGAAACATAAAGTAGCATGACGATTGTCAGAGGCAAATGGGAGTGTGGGGGTGCGGAATGGAGAGAATGGGGAGTTATTACTTATTAGATACAGCATTTCAGTCTCGGAAACTGAAAAAAATTTCTGGGTACAGATGGTAGTAATAGTTTCACAAAAATGTCTATGTACTTAATGCCACTGAACTGTAAACTTAAAAGTGATTAAAATTATAAATTCCATGTTATTTATATTTTTTGCCACAATAAAAAAGTACACAAAAATCCTTTATAGAAAAAAAATTATATACCTGATATAAAGATGTTTTGAAACACCTAAATCAGTAGAAAAACATTTAGTAGCATGCTCATAAATTAAAATATTCACCATAAAACTATCAATCTTAACACCTGAATTTAGAGACTCAATGCAATTCCAATCAAAATTTTATAGTTTCTTTTTAAATATAGAACTGAGCAAGCTGATTCTAAAACTAACACAGATGTGAAATAGGGCCAAGACAGTCCTAATAAAAAATAAGGTGAAGGATAGTTCAGACACCAACAATTATTATAAAGCTTTGATAACTAAGGCAGATGACAAAAAAAGTGATCACTGGACCAGAACATAAGAGTCCACAAGCAGACCCACACATATATAAAAACTTGGCTTATGTTAGAAAGCCTTGCAGATCAGTAGGAAAAAAATGCATTTTTCAATAAAGCATGTTAGAATAATTAGGTATCCACATGGAGAAAATGAAGTAAGACTCCTACCTCAAAATACACAATAAAATCAATTGCAGATAGATAAAGACCATTAAAGATAAAACTATAAAATTTTGAAGAATGTCTTATGACTTAGGATAGAAAACGGTTTCATAAATAAGACCGAAAGGCATAAATTAGTTTGTTCAGTTCTACTACACTGCAGTCAAGAGTTACATTAATCAAAAGACATCACTAAAAAGAAAAAAGGTAAAACACAACCTATAGGTATATTTGCAATATATGTAACTGACAAAGACTTAGTATCTAGTAAAGATAATCCCTAAACATCAATAAGATAAAAAAAAGACCCTAATACAGAAATGAACAAAAATTTGAATAAGCACTTTGCATTAAAAAACCCCGAATAGCTCATAAACATGTGAGAAGTTGCTCAGCCTAATTATTAATCAGGGACAAGTAGAAAAGTAAATTAAAACCACAAAGAGCTATCTTTTCACACCTACCAACTTCGCTATAATTTAGCTCAAGCCTGTAATCCCAGCACTTTGGGAGGCCGAGACGGGCGGATCACAAGGTCAGGAGATCGAGACCAGCCTGGCTAAATACGGTGAAACCCCGTCTCTACTAAAAAATACAAAAAACTAGCCGGGTGAGGTGGCGGGCGCCTGTAGTCCCAGCTACTCGGGAGGCTGAGGCAGGAGAATGGCATAGACCCGGGAGGCAGAGCTTGCAGTGAGCTGAGATGCGGCCACTGCACTCCAGCCTGGGCAACAGAGCGAGACTCCGTCTCAAAAAAAAAAAAAAAGTCACAAAATATCATGTCAGTAAGGTTCACACCAATAAAAGGGACTTAGGCTTGGCCAATTACATGTTTTTTCCTGTGTCTTTAAATCTTACACAAGTGATTAAAACTAAGGGATAGTTGAAGGTCATACATTATAATCAGAGTGGCAACATGATTATTGGCAACCAGACTATTTTCATCAAAAAAAAGAAAAAAAATATCCACTGCTGTGGCTCTTGTGATCTAGCCTTTGATGTCTGACAGAACATTTCCAAACCTGGTCCTCTAACCTTCTATTACTTATGCCCTCAGCATCTTCCCCAAAAGTCCCTTTTGCTGAAGCTATCCAGAATCAAATTACATATTTTTTTATCTGAGTGTGGTGGTACACACCTGTAGTCCAAGCTACTCAGGAGGGTGAGATGGGAGGATCACTTGAGTCAGAGAGTTCAAGATCAACCTGCTCAACATCGCAAAACCTCATCTCAAAAAAAAACAAAAAACCCTACATGACAGTAAATGGCTTTAAGACCTCAACTTGAATACTCACTCAGTGCAAAATGTTCATCAAGATAGCAAATGAGGTACCTAGCTCTTTCCCGGGCTGCATCCTCACGGGCTTTTTCCTTTTCTTGCCTCTGTTGTTCAATTCGGGCTTCTTGTTCTTTCCTCTTCATTAACAATTCTTCTACACGGGCCTGCCGTTCTGCCTCTAGAGCTCTCTTGCGTTCCTAATGTTAGAAATATTTTTTCCAATATTAGAGTTATGTGTAAAATAAAAATGATTCAAAGTAATATACCTTTCACCAAACTTACATGTTCAAGCCAAGTAGAAAGATGGGCTTGCCACTAGGTACTCTGCTTCTTAAAGTTTAAACAAATATCCAACAGCAATGATATCTCGTTTCTGAAAGTCATTTACCAGTGTTACACATAATTAAGAAAATAATTGCTTTTTGATGCAAACACTATGTTATATTTGTTTTGTGGGAACTTGTGATGGTTAATACTGAGTGTGAACTTGATTGGATTGAAGGATACAAAGTATTGATTCTGGGTGTGTCTGTGAGAGTGTTGCCAAACGAGATGAACACTTGAGTCAGTGAGCTAGGAAAGGCAGATCCACCCTTAATCTGGGTGGGCACAATCTAATCAGCTGCCAACAAGGCTAGAATATAAAGCAGGCAGAAAAACATGAAAACAGAGACTGGCCTAGCCTACCAGCCTACATCTTTTTCCTGTGCTGGATGCTTCCTGCCCTCAAACATCAGATTCCAAGTTCTTCAGTTTCGGAACTTGGACTGGCTCTCCTTACTCCTCAGTTTGCAGACACTGTCGTGGGACCTTGTGATTGTATGAGTTAATACTTAATAAACTCATATATATATATATGTATACACACACACACATATATATCCTATTAGTTCTATACCTCTAGAGAACTCTAATACAGAACTTAATATGTGTTTTCTGATTAATCACTTCTAAAGCCTTGTGTTAATATATGGCTATAGAAATACCTGAATATGATGAAAAAACCATAGTTAATAGATTTTATTTCTGAACTAAGCTTTCATGACGGAATTAAGACAGCTTGTGAGAAGGAGAAAGAGGTAACATAATAGAGCATAGAGTGTATAAGAGTGGATATTGGGTCAGATTCCCTGGTTTTGTTTCCTTACCCCATTATTCACTAGCACAGGGACTCTGGGCTACTTAGTTACAATCTCTATGCCTTAGTTTTCTAGAAGATAAATAATAATATGCATTTCTTATGATATTATAAAGTACAGATGAGCTAATATATGAAAAGCACTTACCATAGAGCCTGGCATATATAAAATTCTCAATAATTATCATCATTATCATCATCAAGCCAGAAGATAAATCATCAAAACTGGGTAACTTCATGAAATATCTGTCACTAACATGTTCCTCATGTTATTGATATGTTTCTCTGAATCCATACCCATTCTCCAGACAGCACACACAACCTCTCGCTGGCCTCTCCTTTATAATTAATGGAATACATTGATCTAGGCTCTAGTACCTACTACTTACATAATTTTGGGCAAGGTACTTCACCTTAAAGAGCCTCAGTTGATTGTGAGATGTAAATTATTGATTACAGGTAAGTTCTCAGCATAGAGTTTAGCCATAGTAAGGGCTCAGTAAAGGACAGCAGAAAAAAAAAATAACGCAATTTCTGTTCAGGGAACACAGAAGAGAGATCTGAACATTTCCAATAGTTAACTGAGCTCACAATAGTAACTTCATCTCCACAACAAGCTCTATCTGCCCCAGAGAAAGAAAGTCTTTTAAAAATAGCCAAAAGGATCTCTATTTCCTTCTTTTTTTTTGAGGGGGTGGGTAGTATAGGAAGAGGGTAAACTGGAAATTGGAAGGAAATGCCCTGATTTCAGGAGGACATAACAGGCACACTGCAGACTGTTGGAGTCATGCAATTAGATTTTAAAATATATCCTTTACCGTCTGAGCATATTATTCATGAAATAGTTGTAGCTATTTCTCATTACTAATCAAGAATATGTGGAAACTTGTTTGGCCAAAAACTCTTAAGACTAAAAATCAAATCTGGCACAGAAAATTTTCTCCATTAAAAAAAAGTGAACAAAAAAAATTCCTCTTATAGTCCAATTTTTCTGAAGTTTAAAAATTCCATATTATATCTGAAAACACATGCTTCACAACAAAATACAAAGAGCTTAGGCATTAAATACAAAGAATTAAAGCAGAATTTTTCATTTCATATTTTATTAATATAAGACCAAAGGCCTGAGGGAGGCAATTTTTTAAATCCTAAATTGATCTTATAAAACATATATTATGTAAAAATAATTACTTCAGGTATGTGCAATGTAGCCAAGTGTAGACTTGTAAACATAATGTCAACTTGCTGATCATTTTAATGGATATCAGACCAACTCCAACATTGTATGAAAAGAGATAACTGGATGTAAAAAGTTACCTAACCTATTAATTTTCATTTTTAATAACTTGAAAAGAGAATTGGTAGCCATACAGCTAATGAGTAAAATTACTAAAATTCAGTTACCATTTCCCAATCTGAAATTTCAATTCCATAAAGACAGGAAACTTTGTACCCCACAAAACACCTTGCACAAGGTAGGGATTCCTAAATATCTGTTTAATAAATGAAGCATGACTTTATAAAATCACATACATTATGAATCTATATACCCACAAGGAAAGAACTAAAACCTACAGCAAAGGAATTAGAAATATAACTAATTCTTAAGCCTACAGAAGAACCTCTCAGACCCCTACATATCTTAGCCAGGGAGGTGTTTAAGGCAGCCTAAGAAAGGATTCCGTAGCTCCTCTTTATGCCTATAATTAGTAATATACATAACAATAACAGCAACCTGAGAACATATGATGGCAGCACTTGATATTTTACTTACAAGAAATGAGAATCACATTGCCTTTAATAGTCCATGGGAATGTTTCAAGAGTAAAAATTAAATGTATGGAGGGTCTCTGAAATTCTGTATTAGGTTAGGATCTTACTATTATTGTATTTACAGAATACATGGCACTAGTGCCTGTACAGCATGTAATGACTACACATTTTTAAAATTTTAATGTTATATATGTTATCTACCGGTGGATTTTTCTATCTGTCTCAGTATATCTCAAGCATATGTAGACAGGTTTAAAATTTTTCATTGAAATTAAATCCATAGGAAATTTCAGCACTTTTAAAAAAAAAAAAAAAAATTCTGAAGAGCCAAAACAACTCTTAAAGTGTTGGTTGGTGGAGGAAATTCCCTACTAGTTTAGTAAACTGCTTTCCTTGAAGTTTTAATGAATGTTACAAATTGTGAACTGAGAATCAACATTTTTAAATGAAAGATAACTGTTATATTTCAAATCTGCAAAATGCAGAGAAAGGAATCAAAGATGTCTATTTTAAAATATACAATACTACTCATATATTTTCCCCAAAAAAACAGCTAAGAAGTTACCTTTTCCAGAGAACTTTCCCTGATATTCTATTTCCACCAACCGAGCTAATTATTCTCTCCTCTGTAGTACCTTTGTACCTTGTACATACTCTAATTATACTCTTTCAAATTAAACTGTAATTTATTATTTGCTATAAAGGCAAAAATGTCTTATTTATATGTCTGAATTATTAGTTATTAAAGTAACACATAATTTACAAACCATAATTATTTTTATCTGTCTGTATTTGTTTCCCTATAGACATTTATAGCATTTATCCTGTAGAGAAGCAGGATAAATAAACAGGATAAATAATGTTAACGATTCAAATTAAACATTCAAATTTTTTTTATTCATTTAAGAATATAAGTTAATAGATAAATAGCTTATAAATGATAAATACGAAAATTTTTACTGCTTCTTGGAAAGGAAAGGCTAGTTTCTCTAATGGGAGCATTCTGTGTTTTTAAACATGAAGCTAGCTTTGCATTGATTAAAATAGTACATTGGACTCAAATAAAATAGAGATGAGGATGAATATGGGAATACCTGTTAATGCCCACAAATAGCAAAAAGTGATCAATGAACTTAAAAATGTATTAATAATTTACTAAAATCACCGATAACAAGAAGCATGAAACACAACTCGTAATTTTTAAAAATACCTACAAAGCTTTTCATGACCTCCTCCCTAACTCTACATGTACTCCTTCCTCATATCCCCTTGTGCATGAAATGCCCTCCCATACAACTTATCATTTGTATGTTTCATTTTTGAAAACTTAGTAAACATGTCATCTCTACCTGGAAACTTTTCTGGACTTTTTCATGTTCCCTCTGCTCTCTATATAAATAAGGTGTTCTTCTTTGTGCTACTGACAATGCCTTTAGCACAGCATTTTTCCTAATCTTGTTTATGTACATACACGTATCCCCACTGAGAACACAGATGTATACTTTTCATATCTTCGAGCCTAACACATGACTTGCAGTAACTCAATGAAATGATCACTGAAGGAACAAATAAACATTAGTCACAATAAATACAGCATGTGTGAATTTGTATTTAAATATTGCAAAATTTGTTCTCTACATAAAAAAATATGTCAGGCCTTTAAAGACTATGGGCAAGGCATTTTACTGAGGGAGATCTAAAATAGATTATAAACAGCAGGATAGTGTATGCTTTAACCTTTTCCCCATCTTGCAAATGTAGGGTTTGCTGCAGAGGTTAAAATCTAATTATGGTATCTGATGATACTAAAAAATAACAGATGCCCATTATCTTAGGCATAAAAATTAACCTAAATTTGCCTCCTCATAGGCAAAAAAATTGTTTGAGCCTATATATACTGATTCAAAAACAACCTTTGTTTTTATTGTTGGGACAGGACTATATTCCTGCCCAGCCTGATTAGAAAAGAATAGATAGTAATCTGTCCAGAACAGTTTAATCCTTCACCTAGATGAAGTTGACGATTCTATTGCTATGATTACAGTCTACTGATGAAAGAACTGATGACCGTAACTGAAGGATAACACACTATCTTTTAGAAATCAGACTTTATGTTTCTCGAGTGCTATATTGAACCATGCACCTTTGGGAACAAACACTAGATTACTCCATTTTGGGTCCTCAGCAACTAGCTTTAAGTCTAAAATATGACAGATGCTCAATCAATGTTTGCTGAATAAAATCCTACCTGCACAGCTTCATCACGTGCTTGCTTTTCTTCCTGTCTTCTCTGACGCTCTTCCTGTAGCTCATTAAGCCTCTGTTCATATTCCTTCAATTTTGATAAAACATCATGACGTTTATTCTGGGCTTCAAGGGTATTTATAAAGGCAATTTCATTTACCTTTAAAAAACAAAGAAGGTAAGGTTCAGATCAAGTTAACTCTAGGGCACATTACAAAAATAAGAAATCTCACAACAGTCAGGCTGGGCACAGTGGCTCACGCCTGTAATTCCAGCACTTTGGGAGGCCGAGAACGGCAGATCACCTGAGGTCAGGAGTTCAAGACCAGCCTAGCCAATATGGTGAAACCCCATCTCTACTAAAAAAAAGAAATTAGCCGGGCATGGTGGCAGGCACCTGTAATCCCAGCTACTCGAGAGGCAGAGGCAGGAGAACTGCTGGAACCCAGAAGCCAGAGATTGCAGTGAGCCAAGATCGTACCACCGCACTCCAGCCTGGGTGACAGAGCAAGACTCTATATCAAAAAAAAAAAGAAGAAGAAATCTAACAACAGTCTTTATATAATAACTTGAACCAATGGTAAGGCATGGAACAAAAAAATGAGGTACTATGGGTCTTTTCTTTCAATATTTACCTCAAAATGGAAAATAATCCAGTGTGTATAAAAAATCCACAGGCCTTAGAAAGAAGTAATTTAGAGGTCTGCCACTGAAAATATTTTTAAGTGAAGAAACAATTCTAAATTCTTATAGAGACCATCTTACAAAGTTCTACTTAATAACATTGTAATTTGCCACTATACGAATTACACAAACATTGAAATAGGTATGCTCACATTATTCTAATGAGTTTGAGAGGACAAAATGTAAAATAAACAACAAATTACTTTTCTTCAACATATATTGAATGAGTGACAATTAGATACAAGGTACTGAACTATACATTGCATTCTTAACTTCACATATATTGATTCTTAATAGTCAAGTTTTGCTAGAAAGTACAGATATTATGAGTAAAGAAGAGCTAATGATAAAGTTCAAAAATCAGGTAGGATCAACCCTCTCATTCTTGAAAGCCAGAGGAAGGGCATGCTACAGTTAAAATGGTAGAGTGAAGTAGGAAAGCGAACACTAGAGACAACCGTCTTTGACAGCCACAGACTACAGGAATCCATGCTGGATGGAATAAAACCTATGTTAAGATATTTTATAAATCTCAGACAAGTTTGAATACAGATCCAACTAAGCTTTCCCAAATTCCATGCCATGATACCACTTTTATAAGCACTTTAATAAGCAGATTAAGCACAGAAACATCCTTCAAACTGTACTGAAAGTACTCAAAATACAAGATAGGCCAGGCGTGGTGGTTACACCTGTAATCCCAGCACTTTGGGAGGCTGAGGAGGGTGGATCGTGAGGTCAGGAGTGCAAGATTAGCCTGGTCAAGATGGTGAAACACATCTCTATTAAATATACAAAAATTAGCCGGACGTGGTGGCAGGCGCCTGTAATCCCAGCTACTCAGGACGCTGAGGCAGAGAATTGCTTGAACCCGGGAGGTGGGTATTGCAGTGAGCCAAGATCGCGCCGCTGCACTCCAGCCTGGGTGACAGAGCAAGACTCCATCTCAATTAAAAACAAAAAACAAAAAACCCAAGATACACAAGTATGCTCAAAGAAAATTTATTCAGACTATATCAGAGCACACATATTAAACATAATCAAAATGAAAGAAAAAGTAATGGGTCCTAATGCGCTAAGCAAAATTTTTACAATAAAATAAAACTTACAAGGGAAAGAGTATGCAAAAGTCAGATTAAACAACACAATCTTGGCAGTGTGCAGTGGCTCATGCCTGTAATCCCAGCACTTTAGGAGGGAAGCGGGGGAGGACTGCTTGAGCCCAGGAGTTCAAGATCAGTCTGAGCAATGTAGAGTGACCATCTCTATTTTACATACATAGAGAGAGCAAGGTGTGGTGGCATGCAACTATAGTCCTGGTTACTTGGGAGGCTGAGGTGGGAGGATTGCTTGAACCCAGGAGTTGGAGGCTGCAGTGAGCCATGATCGCGCCACTAAACTCCAATTTGGGCAACAGAGTGAGACCCTGTCTCATTTAAAAGAACAGCAACAATTTGGAAGAAAATAATAACTTGTGGCCGGGTGCAGTGGCTCACACCTGTAATCCCAGTACTTTGGGAGGCCAAGACGGGCAGATTGCCTGAGCACAGGAGTTCGAGACCAGCCTGGGCAACATGATGAAACCCCGTCTCTACTAAAATACAAAAAAAAAAAAAATTAGCCGGGCGTGGCAGTGTGTGCCTGTAATCCCAGCTACTCCGGAGGCTGAGGCAGGAGAATCGCTTGAACTTGGGAGATGCAGGTTGCAGTGAGCTAAGATTGTGCCACTGCACTCCAGCCTAGGCAATAGAGAGAGACTCTGCCTCAAAAAAAAAAAAGAAAGATAAGAAAATAACCTAAGAAACAGCAGAAAATTCATTACACAAACTTGGTAACACTGAAGAATTTGACAAAAACATGAATTTAAAGAAGCAAAGGAAAGACAACAAAACAACATACAGTAGTACCTCCTTATCCACAGGGAATACATTCCAAGACCCCCAGTGGATGCCTCAAATCACAGACAGTACCTATATAGTCAGCCCTCCATATCTGTGGGTTCTGCATCCATGGATTCAACCAACTATAGATAAAAAATGTTTTTTTAATGGGTGACTGTGTTTGTACTGAACATGTACAGGCATACCTCAAAGATATTACAAATTTGGTTCCAGCCCACCACAATAAACTAAGTATCACAATAAAGGAAGTCACATGAATTATCAAATTTCCCAGTGCATATAAAAGTTATTTTTACACGATACTATGGCCTATTAATTGTGCAACAGCATTATGTCTAAATAAACAATGCATACACCTTAATTCTAAAACACTTTTTCTAAAAAATGCTAATGAACATCTGAGTCATCAGCAAGTTATAATCTTTTTTTCTGGTGGAGAGTCTTGCCTTAATGTTGATGGCTGCTGACTGATCAGGGTGGTGGTTGCTGAAGGCTGAAGTGGCAATTTCTTAAAGTAAAGGCAATTTCTTAAAATAAGACAACAACAAAGTTTGCCACATTAATGGACTCTTCCTTTCCTCAAAGATTTCTCTGTACTATGTGATGCTGTTTGATAGTGTTTTACCCATAGTAGAGTTTCTTTCAAAATTGGAGTCAATGCCCTCAAAATCCTGCTATTGCTTTATCAATTAATTTTATGGACTATTCTAAATAATTTGTTATTTCAACAATGTTCACAGTGTGTTCACCAGGAGTAGATTCCATCTCAAGAAATCACATTATTTGCTCATTCTTAAGAAGTAACTTGGATATGAGGGCAATCTGGCTGTGACATCTGTCACCCCCTTGATCGCCAGGGTTGATTCAGTTGATCTGGCTGGCTAAGCGGGTGTCCCCTTACTCCCTCACCGCTCCAGGTGCGTCCCTCCCAAAGCTGCATGCTCGGTCAAAGAGGATGACCATCCCTGATAGAGGAGGACCGGTTTTTGGTCAAGGAATATGAGTAGCTGTGTTCCCCTGCTAGAATCTCCAAACAAGTTCTTCAAGAAGTAACTCCTCATTTATTTAATTTTTGTCATAAGACTGCAGCAATTCAGTCACATCTCCAGGCTCACTTCTAATTCTCATACTCTTGCTGTTTTTACCACATTTGCAGTTACTTCCTTAACTGTACTCTTGAACCACCAAAAATCATTTGTGAGAGTTGGAATCAATGTCTTTCAAATTTCTGTTAATGTTGATATTTTGACTTCCATGAATCACCAATGTTCTTAATGCCATCTAAAATGGTGAGTCCTTTCCAGAAAGTCTTAATTTCCTTTGCCAAGATCCATCAGAGGAATCACTATCTATGGCAGCTATAGCTTTATAAAATGTATTTCTTAAAAACTAAGATTTGAAAGTTGAAATTACTCCTTGATCCATGGACTGCAGAAAGGATGTTACATTAGCAGACATGAAAACACCATTCATCTCCTTGTACTCTCTCCATCAGGGCTCTTAAGTAACCAGTGCAATGTCAGTAAGCAGTAAAATTGTTAGAAGAGTCTTCTTTTCTGAGTTGGAGGTCTCAACAGTAGACTTAAAATATTCAGTAAACAATGCTATAAACAGATGTGCTGTCATGCTGGCTTTGTTGTTCCATTTATAGAGTACAGACAGAATAGATTTAGCCTAATTCTTAAAGGGCCTAGGATTTTCAAAATGGTTAATGAGCACTGGCTTCAACTTGAAGTTGCCAGCTGCATTAGCTCCTAGTGAGTCAGCCTTGACTTTGAAGATTTGAAGTCAAGCTCTAAATTCTCTATAGCTATGAAAGTCCTAGATGGCATCTTCTTCCAAGAGAAGTTTGTTTCATCTGCACTGCAAATCTCTTGTTTGGTGCAGCACTCTTCATCAATTATCTTAGCTAGATCTTCCTTCAGCTTCTATGTCAGCATTTGTTGCCTTACCTTGCTCTTTTATGTTATTGAGATGGCTTCCTTCCTCAAACCTCCAGAATCAACCTCTACTAGCTTCAAACATTTCTTCTGCAGCTTCCATACCTTTCTCAGACTTCACAGAATTGGAGGTAGTCGGGATCTTACTCTGGATTAGACTTTGGCTTAACAGAATATTGCTGCTGGTTTGATCTTCTATCCAGACCACTCGAACTTTCGCCATACCAGCAATAAGCTGTTGTGCTTTCTTATCATTCATATGTTCACTGAAGTAACACATTTAATCTTTCTCAAAACTTTTCCTTTCATTTACAACTTGACTGACTAGTACAAGAGGCCTAGCTTTCAGTTTATCCCAGCTTTATTTTGTTCTTTTTGTTTTTCAAGACTGGGTTTCACTCTGTCACCCAGGCTGGAGTGCAGTGGCTCACTGCAGCCTCACACTCCTGAGCTCAAGTGACTCGTTCACTTCAGCCTACTGAGTGGCTGAGACGATAAGCATGCGCCACCACATCTGGCTAATTTTTTAAATGTTTTGGTAAAGATGGGGTCTTGCTAAGTTGCACAGGCTCTAGCTCAGTTTTTGACAAGTCTTCCTCAATAAGCTTTATCATTTCTAGTTTTTTATTTAAAGTGAAAGATGTAAAACTCTTCACTTGAAGACTTAAAGAGGCCACTGTATGGTTATCAATTAATTAACCAATTAGCCTAATTTCAATACTGTTATGTCTCAGGAAATAAGGAGGACTAAGGATAAGAAATGGGGGAATGGCCAGGTCAGTGGAGCAGTCAGAACACACGAAACATTTATCAATTAAGTTTGCTGTCACATACGAGTGTAGCTCATGACACCCCAAAACAATTATAATGGTAACTCCAAAGATCACTTACCACAGATCACCATAATAAATATAATAATTGAAAAATCTAAAATATTATAAGAATCACCAAAGTATAACACAGAGACATGAAGTGAGCACATGTTGTTGGAAAAAATGGCAAAAATAAAGACTTGCTTGATGCAGGATTGACACAAACATTCAATTTTTAAAAACTCAGTATCTTTGAAGCCCAATAAAGTGAAGCAGAATAAAACAATGCATGCCTGTACAGACATTTTTTCTTGTCTTCAATCCCTAGATAATACAGTACAATAACTATTACACAGTATTTACATTGTATTCGGTATAAGTATCCAGAGGTGATTTAAAGTATACAGGAAGATGCGCATAGGTTATATGCAAATACTATACCATTTTACTATACATGGGACTTGAGCAACCATGAATTTTTGTATCTTTCAAGAGGCCCTGAAACCAATCCTCCACAGATACTGAGGGATGATGACGTACATTGTACAAATTTATTTTACCTTCTTCACAATGTCACAAATAGAAGATTCATTCTTACCACAGATTTCAGTAACCTCAGCATAAGATTTCTTTCCTTTCCTTAGTAAGTTGAGAACTTTCATTCTTTCATTTAAAGGAAGCACTTTACAATTTCTGTCTGGCATATCCAAATTGCTAGCACCACTCTTCTTGTGCTTTGGGACCATTAAATAAAATAAGGGTTACTTGAACACAAGCACTATGATACCATGACACGCCATCTGATAACCAAGATGGCTACTAACACACTAATGATCAGATAGCATATACAGCATGGATACTGGACAAAGGAATGATTTATGTCCGGGACATGACTATACAAGATTTCATCATGGTACTCACAACGGTACACAATCTGAAACTTAGGAATTGTTTATTTCTAGATTTTCCATTTAGTATTTTTGGACTGTGATTGACTAGGGTAGCTGAAACCACAAAGACCAAAACTGCAATTAAGGGAGAACTACTGCCTTATTTGATAAAGGTGATTAGTGAGCTAAGGAAACAAACAGAGCACAAAAGTAACACTATCACAGAATTACTTAAATTAGAAAACGCATGGAACAGAACAAGGATATTGTAAAAACCAACTCCAAATAATGGGCCAAGCACAGCTGCTCACATCTGTAATCCCAATGCTATGGGAGGCCAAAGCAGGAGGATCACTTGTGGCCAGGAGTTCGAGACCAGCCTGGGCAACATAGCAAGACCTCCATCTCTACAACAAATTTAAAAAATAAGTCAAATTTTGTGGCACATGCCTATAGTCCCAGCCACTCAAAAGGCTGACTCAGTAAGATCACTTGAGACCAGGAGTTCAAGGCTGTAGTGAACTATGATCCTGCCACTGCACTCCAGCCTGGGTGACAGAGTGAGACCCTGTCTCTATTAAAACAAAGAAATTACTTCTAGAGGAAAAACTTTTGATAATCACAGTTATTGTAGATTTTTACAGTGAAGATGAATGGATAATAAGCCTTGAATATAGAGAACATAGCAAAATGACCTAATATAAAGATAAAGATAAATAGGATCTATGTAGTTAAGAAAGGCAACAGAAAATATTCCAACATAAAATACAGGAAATGTTTAAAGATTAAGAGAGCTTACATTACTTCATTAAACATTGACTCAGAACATCACCATCAAGAATATCCTTATTAAATCATAAAACATTAAGAAAGAACAATAATTTTTCAAGCTTCCACGCAGTAAATGTAAGTCACCTACAAGAAAGAAAAATCAGTGTGGATTCAGGCTTCCCTACAGAAATAATTAAGATAATACAATAATGTCTACGAAGTTCTGAAGGAGAGATACTGTGAATCATAAATATGATCTCGAACCAAGATATAATTCAGATAGAAATGTCACAGGCCTAAAATATGCAAGAACTCAAGGAACAGAGCATATATGAGCTTTTCCTAGAAAAAAAGTTTTTTTCTTAATAAAATCCAGCAAACCAAAAGACAAAACAACTCAAATGAAGAACTGGTAAACAATGAGTTGATTTATATATACAAGGAAAACTAAACTGAGGAACTTAAAGTTACAGAGGAAAATGTAAATTTGATAAACTTTAACAAGAGAAAAATAATAAACCTATGAATAATTATTGTGGAACGATTAGGATGATATACGAGTGATAATTTTCTCATCTCTTTTCAGCAAGGTTTCCCTAAAAATGTTCAGAAATTAAAATGAAATTGGATAAATACAACTCCAAACTCTCAATACGTTTCATAATATTATCTCAAAAAATTCATATGAGAATGAATTCTTCTTGTGATAAACAAATACGACAAACTCAAGAATTCCCTCAATTTTACTTCTACTTCATCTCCTTCCCTTAAAATGGAACTAAAATAAAGATTACTACATCTTACTAAGAAGTATCATATATAGAATAATTCTATTTTATGATTATCCATTCATGCAATCTGAATATAACAACAGGAAAATGTCTGAAACAGTGTCTACCTAATGTTAATGGTGGCTATCTCTGAGGATGGGATTGTTTCCTTTGCTATATTGCTTAAACTCTTCAAAATAAAAATGAATCACTTTTAAAATAAAAATATGGCCACTATTTTAAATACAACATAATATTAAAGAAATCTAGAGTAATGTATTTATACTTAGGCTTGAAGACCATGAAAAGTCCCTCAAGATTTTTAGACTGACAGGCATTACAATACCCTCCAAAAAGATTAATTTGGAGGGAGGAGGAGCAAAAGGGAAGAATATCAACTGTAAATATTTAGGAGGGAGATAAAAGTAAACCGGTGGAAGCCGCAATGGAAAATGCAGGTGCCTACAGAGTTAGAGAACTGCAGGTTCTCTAACTACATATAACCACATATGACTCCAAAGAAGATGTCAGAAAAAATTAGCTTATCTTTCTGGTTTATACACAAAAAGTTGTCAAAAAGAGATTAAAAAGAAAAGCGAAATGAAGTAAATGAATACAAGTTTTCCAAATCTAGGTGAATGGGTGACTAGCTATTATTATCATTATCTGAAATATGGACTTCAGTAAAGTTGGTTTGGGATAAAGGAGATGGTGAGCTGATGAGTTCCACTGGATACAAGCACCAAACAAGAGGCAACTGAGTCTACAGCTCAGTTGAAGGTAGGGCTAAAGATTCAGATTTAGAAATCACTGCAGAGAAGACAGCTGAAGCAATGGTAGTGACTGTGATACTAAAGAAGAGTAAGTGAAGTGAAACTTCATTTTTCAGTTACATTTAACTGACAAAATAAAGAAGGGAAAACAGTGACGGATTGGTTAGAGAGTAGAGAGAAAATTAAGATAGTACAGAAGTTTTCTAGAAAAAGGTGCCTGATGGTGTTCATATGAAGTGACTCAGAAAAGTCTTTTAAACTCAGTGAAAACAGAAATATTCTCAAAGGTAAATACAGTTGCAGAAAGGGGAAAATGATATAAGGAATTAAGGAAGACATGGGTGATGAGGTAGTAGAAACAAGCTCAGACCACTATTTCTCAGAAATTCGGGGATTTACAAAAAATACAAAATAGGTAATCTATACAACAGGTGTACAAAAGTAGGCAATCTCGAGTAATAAAGCAAAGGACAAGAATTTAACTGATAAAAAAATTCCAAGAGCAGCAAAGAGGACAAAAATAGGACCCACAGCACAAGCAATAAGAAACAGGTGTCTTTTCCTCAAAAAAAAAAAAAAAAAAGAAAAATAAATGGTAATTATTACGAGACATGTTGCAACTGAAAATGAGTCAATAAGCCATTAAGAAACTGAAAATGAAAGTCAATATTAGACTATTAAATAATGGACTATGATCTAATATAAAATCAGGTTCTGAATAACTCAGGCTGCAATATTAATCACCATCAACTGAGTACTTGCTAATTTATTTTCAACCATCTACCTACCTAAGAAAGAACTAAAGGATTTGAAATGGCCATTAATTTACCCCAAGGACTCACAGAAAGCATACATGGAAAAAAATCATCTTGAGCATGTAACAGGTCTAAAATGGTACATGTTCTCAAGGAAAGTACTCGTATGGTAAAA
The DNA here is from genome assembly GCF_037993035.2 of Macaca fascicularis. Lineage (NCBI taxonomy): Eukaryota > Metazoa > Chordata > Mammalia > Primates > Cercopithecidae > Macaca > Macaca fascicularis. Next base: position 54,028,221 of record NC_088381.1, read on the forward strand.
TTTAAATTTAAAAAAAATCACTGGATTATTAATACTTTTTGGTTAGTAACAGAACAACAGAAATACATGAGAGACTTCAGAAAAAATTAAGTAGTAGAATATTTCTTCTATAATTCTAATGTTTTACTAAGTGCTTTTGTTATACCAAAGATGACATTAACTGCTTCACAACATGCATAATCTAACTTAATACTTACAGTAATTGAGATGTAGGTAAAATTATTCCCATTTTAAAGATGAACAAATAGGCTCAGAGAGGTAAAATAATACCTAAGGCTATTCAGCTACTAAGTGGTAGAGTGAGAACCTAAATTCAAATTTGTCTAACTCAAGAGACTTCAGTCTTCACTATGATAATAAAAAATACTTTTGAATAAGAAAAAAAAAATACAGTGCCTATTTTCTTTGTAGAAATGGAATACATGTCCAGACAGGATTTCAGTTTATTGAACTGAAAATGGTGACAATTAAGAGCACCAATAGGTGAGCAAGTGGTAGCAAGGTTTTAAAACAGTATTTCATATTAGCAAGAATTTTAGTACAGACTCTTAATTCACTTACCATTAATTATTCTGCCAAAAGGCTACTGGAACTGATAAGCTATTCTGGCAAGGATTCAGGATATAAAAATCAATGTACAAAAATCAGTAGCATTTCTATATACCAACAATGCCCAGGCAGAGAGTCAAATCAAGAACACAATAACATAAAATAGTCAAAGAAAATGGCATACCCAGGAAAATACAGCTAACCAAAGAGGTGGAAGAACTCAACAAGGAGAATGACAAAACACTGCTGAAAAAAATCAGAGATGACACAAACAGAAAAACATCACATGCACTGTATTAGAAGAATCAGTATCATTAAAATGGCCATAAGCAATTTATAGATTTGAAGCTATCCTATCAAACCACAATGGCATTCTTCACAAAATTAGAAAAAAAAAAAAAAAAACTATTCTAAAATTCGTATGGAATCAAAAAAGAGCCCCAATAGCCAAAGCAATAGTAAGCAAAAGGAACAAAGCTTGAGGCATCACATTACTCGACTTCAAACTATGCCACAAGGCTATAGTAAACAGAACAGCATGGTACTGGTACAAAACAGACACACAGACCAATGGAACAGAACAGAAAATTCAGAAACAAAGCTGCACACCTCCAACCATCTGATCTCCAACAAGGCCAACAAAGCAATGGGAAAAGTACTCCTTCAATAAATGGTACTAGGATAACTGGTTAATTACATGCAGAATGACAAAACTAGACCCTTATTTTTAACTACATATAAAAATTGACTTAAGATGGATTAAAGATTTAAATGTAAGGCCTCAAACTATTAAAATCCTAGAAGAAAACCTAGGAAATACCCTTCTTGACATCTGCTTGACAAGGCAGTATCTCCAAAAGTAATTGGAACAAAAACAAAAGTTGACAAGTAGGCCCTAATTAAGGTAAAAATCTTCTGCACAGCCAAAGAAACATTCAACAGAGTAAACAGACAACCTACAGAATGGGAAACAATATTTGTAAACAATGTATCTAACACAGTCTAATATCCAGGATCTATAAGGAACTTAAATCAACAAGCAAAAAACAACCTCATTTTTAAAAATGAGCAAAAGACACCAATTAACATGAAAAAATTCTTAGCATCACTAAGCATCAGATAAATACAAATCAAAATCACAATGAGATGCCATCTCACACCAGTCAGAATGGCTATCATTAAAAAGTTAAAAAACAAGAGATGCTGGCAAGGCTACAGAGAAGGAGACTGCTTATACACTGTTGGTGGGAATGTAAATTAGTTCAGCCACTGTGGAAGGCAGTATGGCAATTTCTCAAAGAACTTAAAACACAACTACCATTTGACCCAGCAATTCCATTACTGGGGATCTATCCATTGGAAAGCAAATTATTATACCAAAAAGACACATGCAGTCGTATGTTCACCGCCATGCTATTCACAATAGCAAAGACATGGAATCAACCCAGGAGTCCACTGATAGTGCCCATCAATAGACTGGATTAAAAAAATGTGGTGCATATACACCATGGAATACTATGCAACCAAAAAAAGAATGAAACTGTATCCTTTGCAACAACATGGATGGAACTGAAGGTCATAATCCTAATTGAATTAATGCAACAGTAAACCAAGGGACAATTTTCTCATTTGTAAGTGGGAGCTAAACAATAAGCACATATGGACATAAACATGGGAACAATAGATACTGCAGACTACTAGAGGTGGAGAGGGAAGAGAGAGAAGGATTAAAAACTACTTATTGGCCTGTAATTCCAGCACTTTGGCAGTCTAACGTGGGTGGATCACCTGAGGTTAGGAGTTCAAGACCAGCCTGGCCAAAATGGTGAAACCTCATGTCTACTAAAAAAAAAAGAAAAAAAATTAGCCAGGCATGGTGGCCTGTGCTTGTAATCACCGCTACTTGGGAGGCTGAGGCGGAAGAATCACTTGAACCCAGGAGGCAGCTGTGTCAGTGAGCCAAGATCGCGCCACTGCACTCCAGCCTGGGCAACAGAGTGAGACTCCATCTCAAAAAACGAAACAAAACAAAACAAACCTACCTATTGAGTACTATGCTCATTACTTGGGTGCAATATATCCATGGAACAAACCTGCACATGTACCCCGCGTATCCAAAATAGAAGTTGGAATTTTAAGAAAAAGAATTAAAAGTACTATAAATGGTAGCTGATATCCTCATGTAAAGATACCAGGGAGTTGACCATCCATCTCTATGGAAATTATTTAAACTGTGACAAACAATTAGGTTAATTTGCTTAAAAGAGTCACTTTGGCTTAATAAAATCATATTGAAAGTAAGTATATTAAGCAATTAGACAAGTCAAAATGTATGTAAGTCATATGGTAAAATATCACAAAATGAGAATACTAAAGTAATAAGTACAGTGGTAAAATCAGAACCTTTGGAACCAGAAAGATCTGGATTTAATTCTGCCTTTATGATCATCAATAATCTACCTACAGACTGTTGCTCGAAAATAAACAGATACAAATACTAATAACACATACATCAGAAATTCCACTTCCAGCCATAAGTAACAGGATGAGATTTACCCTTGCACTTTAAACAACTAACAAAATTGGACAAATATATGAAATACCTAAATTCAATTAATGTAATACACCATATCAATAGAACAAGGACAAAAAATATAGTGTAACAGCAATAGATGGAGAAGAAGCATTTGACAAAATCCAATATCCCTTCATAATAAAAACATTCAACAAACGATGAATAAAAATGAACTTCCTTGACCCGATAAAGGACATATAGTTGTCCCTCAGTATCCATTGGAGATTGATTCCAGGATCCACTACGGATACCAAAATGCAGATGCTGAAGTCCCTTACAGTTGATGCTCTGCATTCACAGATTCAACCACCTGCTGATCAAGACTATTCCGGATGTGTAGTCTCACTACTTCTATTCAACAATATACTATAGGTTCTAGCCAGAGCAATTAAACAAGAAAAAGAAATCAAAGACATCCAACTGGAAAGCAAAAGCAAAACTAACTATATTTGCAGATTATGTGATCTTGTTTATGAAAACTCCTAAAGAATTCACTAAAAAGCTATTAAAACTAATGAAGGAGTTCAAACAAGATTATAAGACATAAGATCAATACATAAAAATTGATTATATGTTACACATTTGCAATGAATAATCAAAAATGAAATTAAGATAACAATATCATTTATAATTGCATCCAAAAGAATACTTACGAATAAATTAAAACAAAGCAGTAAAATACTTGTATGTTGAAAACAAAACAATGCTGAAAGAAATTAAAGAAGACAAATAAATAGAAAGAAATTCCATGTTCATAAATTGGAAGACTAATATTAAGACGATAATACTACTCAAAGGGATATAAAGATACATAATCCCTAACACAATGCCAATGGGCTTTTTTGCAGATATGAAAAACCAAACCTCAATTCACATGGAATTGCAAGGTGCATTTCATTGGTACATCATGTTCTGTGGGGATAGGGATAACAAAATTGGAGGACTCATGGTTCCATTTCAAAGCTTACTAAAAAGCTACAGTAATCAAAATAGTGTGGTATTGGCATAAAGACAGACATACAGACTGCTATGGTTTGGCTGTCTGTCCCTTCAAACCACATGTTGAAATATGTGATCTGGCCGGGCGTGGTTGCTCTCACCTGTAATCCCAGCACTTTGGGAGACCGAGGCGGGCAGATCACGAGGTCAAGAGATCAAGACCATCCTGGTCAAAATGGTGAAACCTTGTATCTACTAAAAATACAAACCTTAGCTGGTGTGGTGGCGCGCACCTGTACTCCCAGCTACTTGGTAGGCTGAGGCAGGAGAATCACTTGAACCCAGGAGGTATAGGTTGCAGTGAGCCAAGATCACACCACTGCACTCTAGCCTGGCAACAGAGTGGGACTCCGTCTCAAAAAATATATATATATGTAATCAATATGTGAAACATTAATTGCCAATGTTGGAGGTAGAGGCCTAATGGGAAGTGTTTGGGTCATGGGAACAGATCCCTCATGAATAGATTAATGCCCTCAGGGGAAAGGGGTGAGCTCTGCTATATTAGTTCCTGCAAAAGTTCCCTCAAGAGCTGGTTGTTTATAAGAGTCTGGTACCTCCCTCCTCTCTTACTGCCTCCTCTTTCACCATGTGATCTGCACATGCTGACTCTCCTTCACCTTCTGCCATCACTGGAGTCAGCCTGAGGCCCTCACCAGAAGGAGATGATGGTGCCATGCTTCTTGTACAGCCTACAGAATAGTGAGCTAAATAAACCTCTTCTCTTTATAAATTACCCAGCCTCAAGTATTCCTTTATCACAACACAAATGGGCTGAGACAGACCAATGGGAGGGTTTGTCTCTTCAATAAATGGTGCTGGGAAATATGTATATTCTTATGCAAAAGAATTAAGTTGAACCCCTACCTCAGATCACACACAAAAATTAACTCAAAATGTTTTTATGATTTAAATATAAAAATCTAAAACCACAAAATCTCAGAAGAAAACAAAGAGGTAAATCTTCATGATCTTCGATTTGGTAATTATTTCCTAGCACCAAAAACTAAGCAACAAAAAAAGATAAATAAATTGGAATTTGACATTAAAAATTTTTATTAAAAGAACATTATCAAGAAAGTGAAAAGACAACTTGCAAAATTAAAGAAAGTATTTGCAAATCACAAGTTTCATAAGGATCTAGTATCCAGAACATATAAAGAACTCTTATAACTAAACAACGAAAAGATGAACTGCCCAGGTAAAAAGTGAGCAAAGGATTTTGAACAGAGATTTTTTTCCAAGAAGATATACAAATGGCCAAAAAGTACATGAAAAGATGCTCAACAGTATTAGTCTTTGGGGAATAGATAAATTTCTTGAGTGACACAAATTATATAATAGAAACAGATATTAGGAATAGCTCTACGTAAATTAAAGAAATAAAACTTTTAGGCAAAAACCCTCCCACAAAGAAAACCAGATCCAGATAGCTTCCTTGGTGGATTTTACAAAAAAAAAAAAAATTAAACAATAAATTGTACCAATTCTACACAAACAACTCTAAAGAAACTGAAGATAATGGAAACCTTCCTAAATCACTTTACAAAGCCAGCATATCCTGTTACCAAAAACAAAGACATTAAAGAAAAAAAAACTATAGAACACCCTCGGTCATGAACACTGATGCAAAAATTCCTAAAATTTTAGCAAATCAAATTCACCAATATATAAAAATGATAATATACTATGACTACATGAGGTTTATCCCAGAAATGCACAGTTGATTTAATATATGAAAATCAACCAGTGAAATTCATCATTAAAAAATTTTTTAAATTATATCTTAATTGACAAAACACCATGTGAACAATTTTAAAGTCCAATCATGGTAAAGATTTTCAGTAAACTAAGACTAGAAAGAAATTTCCTCAATTTGATAACAAACATCTATGAAACATCTATAGCTAATATCATACTTAATGGTGAAGAGTAAATGCTTTTCTCCTGAGACTGGGAACAAGGAAAGACGTCAGCAATCTTCACAACTCTCAACACTGTAGTAGTCCCGGCCATTGCAATACAAGGAGATAAAAAATAAAAAACATACAGACTGGAAAGAAAGAAATAACAATAGACCTAATAAGTGAGTTTATTAGCAAGGTTGTAGAATACAAGGTACATATACAGAAATCAACTGCACTGCTATATATTAGCAATAAACAGAAAAAAAACCATTGAATATACCATCAAACATATGAACTATAGATAAATTTCACAAAATAGATGCAAAGGCAAGAATCTAAATAAGTTGAGATATATATCATGTTCATGGAAATGCTCAATATCATTAAGATGTCAATTCTCCCCCAAATTAATCTATAAATTCAATGCAAACCCATTTTAAACCCAGATAGGCTTTAAAAAAATCTTTGTAGAAATTCAAAAGCTGATCCTGTAATTTATATGGAATACAAAGGATCTAAAATAGCCAAAATAGCTCAGAAAAAAACAACAAAGCTTACGGACGTGTACTTTCTGATTTCAATTTATTATAAAGGTACAATAATCAAGATAGAGTGGTACTGGTATAAAAAAAGGCACAGAGATAAAGGAAACAGAATCAAGTTAGAAAGAAAACTCACATATTCATGGCCAATTCATTTTCAACAATGTTATTAAAGCAATTCAATGTAAAAAGAACAGTCTTAAACAACTGGTGCTGGAACAGTACATACCCACATGAAAAAAAAATCTCAACCATAACTCATAATACACACAAGTACAAAACCTAAAAAATCAAATCAAAAAAATTTAGAAAACATGAATTAGACCTGTAACTAGTAAGGACATTGATCAGTAATTTAGTAATCTCCTAAGAAAATCCCTGGACCTTATGGCTTCATGGGTGAATTCTACCGAACACTTAAAGAACTAACACCAAACCTTCTCAAACTCCAAACAACTGAAGAGGAGGGAATACATCCTAACTCATTCTATGGGGCCAGCATTACCCTGATACCAAAACCAGACAGAAACTAAAAGGAAAAAACTATAGACCAATATCCTTTATCAATATTAACACAAAAACTCTCAACAAAATACTAGCAAAGCATATTAAAAGAATTATACACCATGACCAAGTAGGATTTATTCCTGGAAGGGTTCGAAATACGGAAACTGACCAATGTAATATAACATATTAACAGAATTAAAGAGGGAAAAAACATACAGTCTCAATTGATGCACAAGAAAACATTTGACAATTAAACATTTTTCATGACAAAAAACAACAAACTAGGAACAGAACAAACTCAAAAGCGATATATGAAAAAACCTCAACAAATATCATACTCAATGGTAAAAGACTGAGAGCTTTTACTCTGCTATTAGGAACAAGATAAAGATACCTGCTTTCACCACTTTTTTTTTTTACTGAGACGGAGTCTTGCTCTGTCACCCAGGCTGGAGTGCAGTGGCGCGATCTAGGCTCATTGCAAGCTCCACTTCCCGGGTTCACGCCATTCTCCTGCCTCAGCCTCCCAAGTAGCTGGGACTATAGGTGCCCACCACCACGCCCAGCTAATTTTTTGTATATTTAGTAGAGACGGGGTTTCACTGTGTTAGCCGGGATGGTCTCAATCTCCTGACCTCGTGATCTGCCCGCCTCGGCCTCCCAAAATGCTGTGATTACAGGTGTGAGCCACTGTGCCTGGCCGTTTTCACCGCTTCTATTTAAAGTAGCACTAGAAATTCAAGCCAGAAGAATTAGGAAAGTAAAAGAAATAGTGTCGAAATTTAGAAAATAGTAAGATTATCTTTGTTCACAGATGATATGAACTTATATGTAGAAAACACTTACAGATTCCACCAAACAAAAACTGTTAGAACTAATAAAAATTCAGTAAAGAAGCAGGATACAAAGTCAACATACAAAAATCAATTGCATTTCTATACACTAACAAGGAACAATCTGAAAAGGAGATTATGAAAACAATCCCATTAACAATAGCATCAAAAATAATAAAATACTTAGTAATTAACCAAGGAGGCAAAAGATACATACAATAAAAAGTACAAAACATTGTTGAAAAATTAAAGACAACACAAATAAATAAAAAATTATCCCATGATCATGAACCAGAACACTTAAAATTGTTAAGACATCAACAATACACAAAGTGATCTATAGATTCAATGCAATCTCTATCAAAATCCCAATGATGACTATGCAGGAACAGAAAAGTCCACCCTAAAATTCATATGGAATCTCAAGGGACCCCAAATAACCAAAACAATCTTTAAAAAGAACAACAAAATTGGATGACTCACACTTCCTAATTTCAAAACTTAAAACTACAAACATCAAAACAGTATAGTACTAGCACTAAAACAAACATACAGACCTATGGAATAGAACAGGGAACTAAGAAATAGACCCTCACAGATATAGTCAAATGATTTTTGACAAGGATGCCAAGACAATTTAATGGACAAAGAACAGTCTTTTCAGCAAATGGCAATGGGAAAACTCGACAGTCACATGCAAAAGAATCAAGCTAAACCTTTACCTAACTCTATATACTGAAATTAACTCAAAATGGATCAATTACCTAAACGTAAGATCTAAAGCTATAAAACTCTTAGAAGACACAGGATCAAAGTGTCACGACACTAGATTTTGCAATGACTTACTGGATATGACACCAAAGTCACAGGCAACAAAAGAAAAAACAGACAAACTGGACTTTGCGAAAATTAAAATATTTTGCGTGTCAAAAGATGTTACTGTCAAAGTAAAAATGCAACCCACAGAATGGGAGAAAACATTTGCAAATCATATCTTTGATTTAAAAACAAATTGATATCAAGAATATATGAAGAAGTCTTAAAACTCCACAACAAAAAAACAACTCAATTCAAAAATGGGCAAATGACTTGAATAGACATTTCTCCAAAGAGGATATACAAATGGCCAATAAGCACATGAAAAGATGCTCAACACCACTAATCATTAGAGAAATGCAAATCAAAACTACAACGAGACACCAAATAACACACATTAGAATGACTACTATCACAAAAACAAAATGATGGAAGTTAGAGAGGATATGGAATAACTGGAACCCTTGTGCACTACTGATGGGAATGTAAAAATGTTGAACTACATGTAGAAAACAGCATGGTGATTCCTCAAAAAATTAAAAATAGAATTACCATAAGATCCAGACTTTCCAATTCTGGGTATATACCCAAAAGAATTCAAAGCAGGGACTCGAGAGTTATTTGTACATCCATATTTACAACAGCACTATTCACAATAGCTAAAGTATAGTAATAACTCAAATGTCCACTGAGATATGAATGGATAAGCAAAATGTGGTATATACATACAATGGAAAATTACTCAGCCTGAAAAGGGATGGAAATTCTAACATATGCTATAACACTGAAGACCTAATGCTAAATGAAATAAGCCAGTCACAAAAAGATAAAATTATATCATATCATTCCATTTATAAGAGGCACTTAGAGTAGTCAAAATCATAGATCTAGAAAGTAGAATGATCATTGCCAGGGGCTGGTGGTGAGAATGAGGAGTTACTGTTTAATGAGCACAGAGTTTCAGTTTTACAAGATGAAAAAGACTAATGGAGATACATGGTGGTGATGACTGCATAACATGAATGCATTAAAACCACTGAACTGTATACTTAACAGATGATAAATATTACATTACGTTTTTCCCACAAAAAAAGGAAAAAAAATTAAGACTCTATACACATATTTTAAAAATTACTGAAATTAAAATGTGTAACTGTGTCAAGTGCTGGTCAGAATATAGCACAACTAGAACTCCCATTCACTACTGGTAGGAATGGAAAACCATGTGTAAAACTTAAACATGAACCTATTGTAAGATGCTATACTAATCCACTCCTAGGTTTTCATAAAATAAAAATGAAAGTACACATCTGCACAAAGACATATACATGAATTGCCACAGCAGCTATATTTGTAATAGAAAAAAACTGGAAAGAAAACACATGTCCATCAACAAGTGACTGGGTTAACAAATTACGGTATTTCCATACGTAAAGAAATGGAAGGAATGACTCAGCAATGAAAAGGAAGGAATTATTCACACACACAACAGGATGAAGTTCCAAGTAACTATTATGAGGGAAAGCCAGAGAAAAGAATAGATAATGTATGATTCCACACACATAAGTTCTAGAAAATGCAAACATTTATACTGATAGAAAGCAGATCAGTAATTAGATAATAGAGTTGAATGAAGGAATGAATTACAAAGAGGAATTGTATATTATGTTCATTGTACTGATAGTTTCAAGGATATAATACATGTCAAAACTCATCAAATGGAATAAATTACATATGTGCTGCTTATTATCTATCAATTATACCTTTGTATAATAAAATAATAATAGATGGCTCACAGAATTATCAAAGGGATAAAATATTGCACCTCGTAAGTTTTAAATGAGCCTGTAAAATGCTGTTATCCTAGAACAGAATAAACACTGGATAAACATTATCTTCTATTACTATTATATAACAATTGAAAAAAGTACTTGGGTAATTAAGTTAACATTTAAAGCTCTTATGATATACCTTAGCTTCTTCTTCTTGTGCTTTTTTCACAATTGCTTGTAATTGCACTTCTCGCTTAAACTCAGCATGAAGTAATTTTTCTTCCATCATCCTGCGTCGTTGATCTAGTAATTCTTCCTTCCACTTCCGGACATCCTTCTCCTGCGTATAGTGAATTATCACATCCTTAATTTCAATATATACAATCATTTAAATGAAGTACTAATAAATAAATGGCTTATGAAATATAAACTCTAAGTGTGGAAAAATGTGCAGCAACATGACTAACAATTAAGGACGAGAACTATGAGGCCAGACTACCTAAATTCATAATCTACATTGGCCACTTACTAGCTGCATAATCTAGACAACTTTTTTAGCCTATGTCTCAGTTTCCTTATCTATAAACAGCAAATAAAAATAATAATATTACCTCACAGGATTATTTGAAGGTTCATAAAACTCTCAGAACAGTGGCTTAGATATGCCTCTACAGAAATATTTGCATTATTCTTGTACCGTTATCATGAGTATGTTTAAAATGAATATAGTGTATATTTAACCTTATAAACGTTACTATGATGTAACCCACATTCAAGAAAAATAAGTAATTTTATCCTAGAAACTGAAAAATGATATCTAACAAATCACATTATTTGCATAAGAAACATTCTCTGAAGGAACAGAGAGGGTTTCACCTACAAAAAAATATAGACATAATAATTGCTACTTTATGTTGTTTTAAGAAATTAACCCTTAAAACTTTAATTCCTTAAAACAACCTCAAACAGAAGAAGTAAAAGCTTGCTCTGTGCTCTAGGAAATAAGATTCAGCACCATGAAAATAAATTATAGAAAATCAGAAGATGGGTCAATATGAGTGGAAAAAACCTAAAATTTTATTTGAGTTGTTTCTCTCAATAATTGTGTTGAACCATCCAAAAAAGTATGATACAAAAATAGCACTACACGAAGAGCCAGATGACATGTCCTTAAAGCCTCAGCTCTGCAAATTATTGGTTGTGTAACACTGGAAACAACACTTAGCCTCTCCTAGATTGTTTTTACATCTATAAAATGAGGTTCAGCACCTGCCTTGTGTACATCATAGAGTTATTGTGGTGATGTGATGACATCACTCATGTGAAACAGTGTTGAAAACAATAATCCATCATACAAATGGAAGATGAAAATTGCCATTAAAATTAATTTAAGAGATACCTACATTGATGAGAAAATAACCAGAACACATCTAAAGTCTTGTATACTTTCACTAATCAACGATTTTCTTGCATGAATACTTGGAGATCATGTTTAGATAAAAGAAAATATACTATAATTGTGCTGGTATTTAAAAACACAGTAAGAGAAGAATTGTGATTGTGTTAGAGCACTTCTCTTAAGCTAAAATTAAAATAATACATCGACTCTTGTAGAACTCCACAAGAGACTGCTTTTCATATCTAATCTATTCAGCTACATGACAAATTATTGAGATTCAAGTAAAAATAAAACTCAAATAATTTTCTTATAGTCCTAGTCAACTTTACACTGTACTCAACAGAATCTTGTACTACCTAATGTATTTTTATGAACATTCAAATTATGTGGTCCAACTATTTCTCCCAAATTTAAACTACACAGTAAAAGTAATCCAAATAATATGCTTAACCTATGACTATTTATACTCTTTTCTAATACCAGAAGGTAACAAAAGAGTTCACCTGTAATTACAATATAGTGGCCATATATCTTTCATCATGCTGTGTTAGGTACCTGTAGTATGGAGCCTCTGAGATGGTGCCTAGTGATCTAAGCCACCTGGTTTTAAGATCCTTATGTAATCTCCTCCCATATTGTATCAGAACTGTGACCAAAAGAATACAGCAAAAGCAATGCTATAAAACTCAGCACAACTTCCTTTTATTAACTCTCTTAGGTACTTTTTCCTTTCTCTCCCCGACTCTCTCTCTCTGATTTTCTATGGAGAAACCACTGGCCATGTCATGAAGACACTTGGGCTGTAGAAAGGTATACTTGGCAAGAAACTGAGGTTTCTGGCCCACAGCCAAAGGGGAACAAAAGCCAGCAAATAACCGCACAAATGAGTATGGAAGTGGATCCTCCAGACCCAGATGACTATGACCTGACTGATAGCTTGACTAAAAATTCATCAGGCTGGAAGCAGTGGCTCACGCCTGTTATCCCAGTACTTGGGAGGCAGATCACTTCCGGTCAGAAGTTCGAGACCAGTCTGGCCAACATGGTGAAATCTCGTCTCTACCAAAAATACAAAAAATTAGCCAGGTGTGGTGGCGCATGCCTGTAATCCCAGATCCTCAAGAGGCTGAGACAGGAGTATCACTTGAACTCGGGAGGTGGAGGCTGCAGTGAGCCGAGATTGTGCCATGGCACTCCAGCCTAGGCGACAGAGCCAGACTCCATCTCGAAAAAAAAAAAAAAAAAATCATCAGAGACCCAGAGCAAGAATGATGGCCAGGTATGATGGCTCACACCTGGAATTCCAGTGCTTTAGAAGGCCAAGGTAGAAGGATTGCTTGATGCCAGGAGTTCAAGACCAGTCTGGGCAACATGGCAAGACCCTGTCTCTACAAAAAAATTAAAAATTTAACCAGGCACGATGGCATGTGCCTGTAATCTTGGTTACTCAAGAGGTTGAGGCAGGAGGATGGCTTCAGCCCAGAAGTTCTAGGCTGCAGTGAGCTATGCTGCATCACCGCATCCCATCCTGGGTGACAGAGCAAGTCCCTGGCTCCAAATAAAACAATAAAAGAATCACTATGCAATTCCTGGTTGCCTTTTTCACAGAAATAGTGACCTGATAAATGTTTGCTGTTTTAAGCTAACTTTTTCCGTTATTTGTCATACAGCATAGATAACACAGTACTCAGTTATAAGAGTGACTGTATATTAAGCAACATCCATCCTAGCACTATGTTACTGTTTTACATACTTGCCTCATTTAAGCATCACAACAGGTTAATAACTACAATTGTCATTTTTCAGAAAAAGAAACTGAAATACAATAATGTTAAGTAACTTGCTCAGGGAATCATAGCTTATTATATGACAAAATCAGGATTTAAACTTGGTTGGCTATCTCCAGAGCCCATGTTACTTCCACTTACCACACTGATCAATAGTTATTCTGCTCTAAATACACAGACTCTCTTCTGCAAATATAATTAGTGCTTATCCAAACTTGATCATCTTTCCCTGATGTTGAAAATAATGGTTTTTCTCTTCTAATCAGTTTACATCCCATTACATTCATAGATTTTCTAATGAAGGAATATCTTTGAATTCCAAGAATAAACTCAAAGTTTCCTATGTTTTCAGGTATTTTGTTTTTTGTTAACTACAGTCATGATGCTGTACATTACATCATCAGAAATTATTAATCTTGCATAAGTCAAACTTTTGTACCCTTTGACCAATACCACTCTATCTCCCCTCTCTGCTTCTATGAATGTGACTTTTTCATATTCCACACAGAAGTGAGATCATGCAGCATTTCTCTGTGTCTCTTTTCACTTAGCTTAATATCTCTAGCTCCATCCACGTTGTCACAAATGTTAAAATTTCATTCTTTTTAAGGCTAGATAATATTGTTTATATATATATATACACACATATATATATATATGAACACACACACACAAAATATATACCATATTTTTTTCATTCGTCAGCAGACACTCAGGTTGTTTCCATATCTTGGCTATTATGAATAATGTTACAGTGAACATCGGTGCACAGAATCTCTTCTTGATCCAGATTTCAATTCCTTTGTATATATACCCAAAAGAAGAACTGCTGATCATATGATAGGCTCTATTTTAATTTTTTGAGGAAATTCCATATTGCTTACTATAATGGTTATACAAATTTACATTCCTACCAACAGCATACAAGGATTCCATTTTCTCCACATCCTCCCCAATACGTGCCTCCTGTCATTTTGAGAATAGCCATCCTAACAAGCATCAGGTGATACTTCACTCAAGTCCGATTTCCATTTCCCTGATCATTATAGATGCCGAGGACCTTTCCATGTACCTGTTAGCCTTTTGGATTTCTCCTTTTGAGAAGTGTCTCTTTAAGTCCTTTGCCCATTTTTGAGTCAGGCTGTTTTCTTGCCATTGAGTTGTGTGAGTACTTCAAATATTTTGGATATTAATGTCTTATTTGATATATTTTTTACAAATATTTTTCTCATTCCATAGCTGTCTTTTCATTTTGATAATTTTTTCATTTGCTGTACAGGTTTTTAATTTAATTCCACATGTCTAATTTTGCTTTTGTTGCCTGTGTTTTTCTGTCATATTCAAACAATTATCACCAAGATCAATGTCAAGGTTTTTCCGAAAGTTTTCTTCCAAAAGTTGTATGGTTTCAGATCTTAGCCTTTAATCCATTTTGGGTTGATTTTTGTGTATGGTGTAAGATAAGCGTCCAATTTCATTCTTTTGCATGTGGATACCCAGAATTCCCAACATCCTTTGTTGAAAAGATTATGCTTTCCCCATTGTAGGTTCTCAGCATCCTTGTCAAAGACCAGTTGCCCATAATTGCATAGGTTTATTTCTGGGTTTTCTATTAAGTTTCATTGGTCTGTGTGTATGTTTGTATGCTAGTGCCAAATTGTTTGATTACTATACTTTTATAACAAAATTTGAAGTTAGAAAGTATTATGACTATAGCCTTTGCTCTTCTTGCTGAAGATTACTTTCGATCTTTGGGGTCTTTTGGAGCTTCACATGAATTTTAGGACTGTTTCTCTATTTCTCTAAAAACAAATGGTTGGGGTTCTGATAGAGATTGCACTGAAACTGTAGATCACTTAAGGCTGTATGGACATTATAATAATATTAATACTTCTAATCCACAAACTCGGATGTCTATTTACTTGCTGCTTTAAATTTTTTTTCATAAACTTATAATTTTCACTACACAAGTGATTCAACTCCCTGCTTAAGTTAATTCCTAAGTATTTTATTCTTTTTGTTGCTAATATAAGGAAAACTGTATCCTTAATTTCTCTCTCATATAGATCATAGTGTATGAAAACCCCACTGATTCCTAAGCATGTTGATTTTGTATCTCTAAACATTACTGAATTCATATATTATTTCTCCAAGTTTTCTGTGGAATCTTTAAGGTTTTCCATATTTATGATGTTATCTACAAATAGATAATTTTACTTCTTTCCCTTCCCATATAATGCATTCATTTCTTCTTCTTGCCTGACTGCTTTTCCCAGTATTTCCAGTACTACGTTGGAGAGAAATGGTAAAAGTGGGGATACTTGCCTTTTACCAAATCTTAGAGAAAAAGCTTTCAGTTTTTCCCAATTATGATGTTAACTGTGGGTTGTTCATATATGGGCTGTCTTAGTCTGTTCTGTGCTGCTATAACAGAAAATCAGAAACTAGGCAATTTATTAAGAAAAGAAATGTATTTATCATATAATAGTTCTGGAGACTGGAAGTCCAATAACAAGGTGGTGGCATCTGATTAGGTTCTTCTTATGAAATCAACCCCGGAGGAAAGCAACAGGGTAAGAGAGGGCAAAGGGTGGCAGGGGCACTATGGGGAGCTGAATCCAACCTTTTATAAGGCACCCACTCCTGCAATAAGGACCCACTTCCACAATAATGGTATCAATCCATTCATAAGAGCAGAGCCAATATAACCTAATCTCCTCCTAAAGAACCCACCTCTTAAGATGGTTACAATAGTAATTAAACTTCAATATGTGTTTTGGAGGGGATAAACATTAAAACAACAGCATTGGCCTATATTGTATTGAGAAAAGTTCCTTCTATATCTATTATGTTGAGAGTTTTTTTCATGAAAGGATATTGAACTTTGTCAAGTGTTTATCCTGCATCTATTGAGATATTAGTGTTTTTTTGTCTTTCACTGTATTAATACAGTATACTGCATTTATAGATTTTAGTATATTTCACTATACTTACATTCCAGAGATAAATCCCACTCAATCATGGTATGACTGTTAATATATTCTTGAATTTGGTTTGCTAGTATTTTAAAGAGGATTTCTGCATCTATGTTTATCTGGAATATTGGCCTGTAGTTCTCCCCTTTCTTGTGTTTCTGTCTAGATTTGGAATCAGAGTGATGCAGGTCTCATAACACAAGTTTGGGCGGTGTAAGAGACAGGAAAAACTAAATTGTTTTTCCTACTCTCACATACAACACAATAACAATTCTCTTCACCCAGATTTTTATGGGGTTTTTCTCATACTGACCACTTCCCTGACGCCACCTAGCTGTCATATAATTCAATCCAATTCTGACATTATCTACCTGGTCCCACAGATAAGGGCTCAGTCCCACAAGACTGCCCCCACAACTTCAGATGCTAATCACAAGTCCCAAGTTCTGACCCATACTTCTGACAAACCAGCTATAAATTTGGGATTCTCACAACTGTCTCCTCAAGTTTGATTCATTTGCTAGAGTGGCCCATAGAACTCAAGGAAACACTTTTACTTACTATTGCCAATTTATTACAAAGGAACTTTTAAAGGATGCAGATAAACAGCTAGATGGAAAAGACGCCTAGGGCAAAGTGTGAAGAAGGGACATGAAACTTACATGCCCTCTCCAGGTGTGCCACCTTTCAGGTACCTCCACATGTTTAACAACCCAGAAACTCCCCAAACTCTGTTCTTGGGATTTTTAATGGAAACTTCATTACAGAGGCATGATTTATTAAATCACTGGCTTTGGCAATCAACCGAACCTGGAGGTCCAAGTTCTGGTAGCCAGCACCAATTTTGAGGCTATCCAGGACACTACCAAGAGTAGCGTCATTACAACAAAAGATGCTCCTATCACTCAGCAAAGCCCAAGACATTTAGGAACTCTGTTTCAGATGCTCTTATCACTCAAGAAATTACAAAGATCACAGAAATTATCTGTTGGGAACCAGGGTCAATGATAACATATTGGAAAAACAATATTATCCTAGTGCTTCTATCTACCAGAGTTTTAGGAGCTCTAAGTCAGGAACCAGGGGCAGAGACCAATATAATATTTCTTATTTCACAAAAGTGTTCCCTCTTCCATTTTTCAGAAAAGTTCAAGAAAGGCTGGTACTACTTCTCCTTTAAATGTTTCATAGAATTCATCAGTGAAGTCATCTGGCCCTAGGCTTTTTTTGTTGGTTTTTTGATTGAGTAATTCAATCTCTGTATTTGTTATTGGTCTGTTTAGGCTCTTTATTTCTTCTTGATTCAGTCATGTTGGGTTGTATATTTCTAGGAATTTATCCACTTCTTCCAAGGTTATCCAATCTGGTGCCATAAATTATTGATAATAGTCCTTTATGATCCTTTTTGTTTCTCTGTTATCCATTGTAATGACTCTACTTTCGTTTCTAATTTATCTAAGTCTTTTTTTTCTTAGACTAGCTAAGAGTTTGATTTTTTTTTATCTTTCCACAAAACCAAGCCTGTTTTGTTGATTTTTTCCCCATTGTTTTTCTCTTTTGCATTTAATTTTTTTGTACTCTAATCATTATTTCTTTCCATATAGTAACTTTGGGGTTAGTTTGTTTTTTCTTTTTCTAGTTCTGTGAGTTAGAAAACTAGGTTAAGTGAGATCTTTCTTCTCTTCTAATTTAGGCATGTATTACTATAATCTTCCCTCAGAGTCTTGTTTTGCTACATCTCACAAATTTTAGTGAGTTATATTTGTTTTCATTTGCTTCAAGGTATTATTTAAATTCCCCTTTATTTCCTCTTTTACCAAATAGTTGTTCAACTGTATGTTTAGTTTTCACATTTTTGCTAATTTTCCCATTTTCTGTTATTGATTTCTAGATTCATTCCACCATGGTCTAAAAGATATTGGTATGATTTCCATCTTCTTAAATTTCTAAATACTAGTGTTGTGACCTAACACATGATCTATTCTGAAGAATGTTTCATGTGCACTTGAGAAGAATGAGTATTCTGCTGATTTGGAGGTAGAAAATCCTGTATATATTTCTTAGGCACATTTAGTGTACAGTGTTGTAAGTCAGGTGTTTCATTATTGATTTTCTACCTGAATGTTCCAACCATTATTGACAGTGGAACACTGAAGTCTCCTACTATTATTTTATTGCTACCATTTTCTCCCTTCAGATTGTATTTGTTTTATATATTTATAAGATTGCTGGGTGCAAATATATTTAAATTGTTGTATCCTTCTGTTAAACTGACTCTTTTGTCATTATTTAATGGCCTTCTTCCTCTCTAGGGACAGTTCTTGTCCTAAAGTCTGTTTTGTCTAAGTTTAGCCACTTCTGCTCTCTTTTGGTTATAATTTACATGGAATAAGATATTCCTTCGTGTTCAGCCAAGTCTGTTCAAAGCAGCATATGGTTGGGTATTTTTTCTTTAATTCATTGAGTCACTCTATGCCCTTTGATTGGGGAGTTTAATCCATTTATACTTGAAGTAATTATTAACAGTAAGTACAGATTTATTACTGCCATTTTGCTACTTATTTTCTGCTTGTTTTGCAGGCTTTTGTTCCTTACTCTATTGCTGTCTTCATTTGTTATTTGATTGTGGGGTTTTTTTTTCTAATGGTTTGGTTTGATTTCTCTTTAGCATTTGTGTATTTACAATAGGTTTGCCTTTGTGGTTACAATTGTCTACTTTAATTTGGTAACAACGTAAATTCAATGGCCTACAAAACTCTACACTTTTACCTACCCGTACACTATGTGTTTTTGAAGTCAGAGTTTACTACTTTTCATACTGTAAATCCAGTATCAATTTTCTGTCATTATACTTATTTTTAATACCTTTTTGTCTTTTAAGTCCTCTCCCCCACCCTACCTTAGTAACAGGATGCTGCTCTGTTTCCCAGGCTGCAGTGCAATGGGGCAATCCTAGCTCACTGCAGCCTCAAACTCCCAGGTTCAAGTGATCCTTCTGCCTCGGTTTCACAGGTAGCTGAGACTACAGGTGCCTACCACCATAACTGATAATTTTTTTGTTCTTCCTTCTTTTTGTAGAGATGAGGTCTTGCTACATTGTTCAGGCTGGTGTGAGACACCTGGCCTCATGTGATCTTCCCACCCCAGCCTCCTAAAGCAGTGGGATTACGAGTGTGAGTCACCACACCCAGCCTTCTTTAAAGTTTTATATTGGGGTTGCAGTTATTTCTGTACCACCCTTAACAGTATTATGTTATTCTATATTTGACTGTACATTTACCCCTGAGCTTTACATACTTTCTTTCATACGCTTTTACATTGGTGTTTATCATTTTTCTATTCCATTTTAAGAACTCCATTAGCATTTCTTCTCAGGCAAGCCTAGTGATGACAAACTCCCTCAATTTTCATGTGTCTGGGAAAGACTTTATCTCCTTTCATTTTTAAGGATAGCTTTCCAGGGTATAATAATCATGGCTGGTCAGGTTCCCCCCCCCGCCCCAGTACTTTGAATATATCATCCCATTATCTCCTAGCCTGGAATATACATGTTGAGAAATTCACTGATCATTTCACGGGGGTAGAGGCCGGCTTCCCTTGTATGAGATGAGTTGCCTTTCTCAGGCAGCTTTCAAAATTCTATCTTTGAGTTTTGACAATTATAATAAGTCTTGATGTAGACTTCTTTAACTGTTGTGGGGTTCTGTGAGCCTGAGTCTGGATATCTCTTTTGCTCTCCGTATTTAGGAAGTTTTGGGTTATTTCTTTTAAAAAAGAAAAAAGGTTTCTGCCTGCTTCTCTTCAATCCCTATAATGCATATATTCATTCAATTCTAGTGTCCCGTAAGTTCCAGAGACTTTCTTCATTTTTTTCATTCTTTCTTTCCTCTTACTGGGTAATTCCAAATGACCTGTTTTCAAGTTCTCTTGATTCTTTCTTCTGCTTCACTAAGTCTGCTGCTGAAGCTCTCTACTGCACTTTCTAGTTTCTTCAGCGTATTTTTCACCTCTAGAATTTCTGTTTGGTTCTTTCTCATGGCTTCACTTTCTTGATGTTCTCATTTTGTTTTTATGTTGTTTTCCTGATTTTGTTACATTATTTATCTGTGTTCTCTTCAACAGTTCACTGACCTTCAACAGTTATTTTGAATATTTTATCAGGGACTTCATGGATCTTCATTTGTTTGGATTGCTTGCTGGATATTTATTGTATTCTCTTGGTAGTGTCAAGTTTTCCTGATTTTTCATGTTCCTTGTATCCTTGCATTGTTGTCTGTGCACTTAAAGAAGTAGTCACATTCTCCAGTTTTTATGGACTGGCTTCAGAAAGGATAGCCAATTACTCAGATGGGAGCACTGCCTTGGGGGGAATGCAGGAGTATATTATTGCACTAAGCCTAGTGGCACACAGAGTGCCAAAGTGCAGGCAAGTACAACAACTCCTGGTTTATATGTATGCACTGGCGTGGCAGTTCAGGGAGCTACAGTTGGCAATATCAGTAACAGGGCAGTCCTCAGCTCCAAAAGCTACAGGGTGTAGGCAGTGGCTGCCAGCAGCACCTCTGTGTTAAGAAGTGAGCACTCCCGGGTAGGTGGGAGCCAAGGCAGGTGGTGGCAGAGGCCAGGTGGAGTTTGGTTGCAGGCATACATGTGGCAGTGGGGGCCATGGCCAGCTGTGGCCATGTGTGTGCATGGCTATTTGGCCCGCTGCATATGGACATGGATTGACAACAACTGTGGGACAGGGCGGTAGCTTGCATTCCTCCAGCTGAAGGGGTTGGCTGCAGACATATAAACAGAAGTAAAAACCAGAGCCAAGAGCAAGGACCAGGGCTGGCCATGGGCAAACACACTACAAACTGATAGTCTTAGGCTCCAAATTGTCTACCAGGTCATTCTGCTCTTTAGACAAACCTCTCCAAGGAAACCCTCCAATGAAAATGGCAAAAGACAAGTAGAGCTTTAATAATCCATGCTAACCCTGCAAAATATCAATTTACTAGATAATTTGAAAATGATGATTTGTTTATAGTTAACCTTCTTGGATTCAATAGATTAAAATGCCTTTGTTTCCTAGCAAATCTAATTATTTTATGGTTATTTTAGCTTCTCTCAGACCAGAAGTAGAGTTGAAAATAAGCCCACTAACTTCAGACTATCATAATTTCCTAAAAAATGAAAACTCACCCTTTCTAACAATTTCTGAAGCTTTAATGTTTTCTCTTCACGTAACTTTTCCCTTAGCTGCTGTGCTTTCATTTGTTTTTCTTCATGTTTCTTCTTAGATTCTGCAATTGTTCTATTAATACAAACAAATGGACAAGAGACATGAAATGTTTACATGATAAGGCCAGAAAAAGTGTTCTTTAGACTTCATAGTTCTTAAAGTATGCAAAACTAATTTTGGCCCAACACTTCAGGAAAGCTTTGTTACTTTTCAATGGATCTGAAACTGTCCTGAAGTAATGTGCCCAAAAATGCCATGTAGCATTTTTATTTAACAATCAAGAGTGGCTAGTTTTCTTCCTGTGAACCACTTCAAATTAATTTTCAAATGCCAGACCTTTTACGAGAGGGTGAAGAAAGTTTTTCATGCATGTGAATTCCATGCCCTGGAGGTCTAGCAGGTTCTTCTTCTACAATGTCCCCCCAGGATGTATTTTGGCGCCAAGACTCACGAGCTGTTTAGAAAAAAATACTATCATTGTTTAACCACATAGGTCTATAAAACATTTGAGAACAAACTTTTGAACACTGTACTAACACAGCCAATATGCATATACACAATACCTTCATAGTCTGCAAGGACATCGTTCCAGTCCATGGACATACCACAGAAAGATACACTCCCACTGCCCATGCTGGCCTAAAATGTAATAAGGGAAGCTGAAAATCAAATCTTTGAACACAATTACAACTTTAGAAAATGAACCACACATGAAAATTTCCTACCTATTGTTAATATATTCCATTTAACCAACAGTTAAAAACCAGGAAAACGGTACCTACCAGTACACTCATAATAATTACCAAGTTAAAATACACAGCCTATTCATATTAAGAGCCTAGCAGCCATTAACAGCAGAGACAAATGAAGTAAATTTAAGAAATATACTGGTCTTATCCTATTACTACATAAATGCTAACATATACAGACTAAATACTGAAGAACTGAAGATTGTTTGGCATTAAAATTTAATAAACCAATATGTAAAACATTTAAAGTTATTTTATTCTTTAACAAATTCCCATCATTAACATATATATCCTAAGCACTTAGTAAAGAAAAGTAGTGTATCATTTGCTCATTTATTTATTTATTTATTTATTTTTGAGACTGAGTCTCACTCTGTGGCCCAGGCTGGAGTGCAGTGGCATGATCTCAGCTCACTGCAACCTCCACCTCCCGGGTTCAAACTATTCTCCTGCCTCAGCCTCCCGAGTAGCTGGGACTATAGGAGCCCGCCACCACACCCGGCTAATTTTTGTATTTTTAATAGAGGCAGGGTTTCATCATATCGGCCAGGCTGGTCGCAAACTCCTGACCTTGTGATCCACCAGACTCGGCCTCCCAAAGTGCTGGGATTACAGGCGTGAGCCACCATGCCCAGCCTACTTTTTGCTAATAGAACACAAAAGTAAAATACCTTAGCTTTGTCTTCACTCTCTATAAATTATAATTAGAGTAATGTTGAGTTCTTACTTTATGTCAGACTCAATTTTTTAACTGTTTTTAATAGAGCGGGGTTTTGCTATGTTGCCCAGGCTGGTCTCGAACTCCTGTCCTCAAGCAATCCTACTGCCTTGACCTCCCAAAGTGCTGAGATTACAGGCATACAGCACCACGACTGGCCTAGACTCAATTTCTTGACTGGTAAAATCACAATAACAACTTCTAATTTGTCAACTGTATCATATATGAAAATACTTAGTAATGGTAAAGTGCTAACAAAAGATTTGCTGTTGTTTATTATATAAGTCTAAATCATCCTGAGAATAATAGTTATGATTACTGAACATGATTTTTAAGTAACTAATTTTAAATAGGACTAGATGGACTCCAAGTCTTTCTGGCCCAGATAATTTTGTTTCTAAATATAAATTTTGAATAGTTATGTTAAAAAGTCTCACAGAAAAATCACTGTCGTTGTCAGTTTCAATGTTAATATCATTGTTTTCTTCAGCTTCAATTTCTCTAGTTAACTGTTCTTCTTCAGCAATAGCACTAGCAATGGCTTCTTCATTGGCCTTTTCTAGACGATCTGCTAGCTCTTCTTTTTTAGCAAGGACTTCTGCCATGGACTATAAAGTTAAAAACACATAAACAAAAAGAAAAATCATCATTTGACTGGAAAGTAATCATTTTTTATGTTATAACATGAACTCAACAGTATACATAAAATTGTACTGATCTAGAACCATAAAAGGTGGGGCTCTATATAAGCTCATCCACTTACTAGCTGTGTGCCTTAGAAGCTTCTAAAAACCAAGAACCTACTTGGTATTCCATAAAATGGAACAATAATCAATGATTTGCCTTATTTACCAGACAGCTATGTATGAGAAACTGTGAAGTTATTTATTTAACAGGTATTATTAATGACAAAGTGTGAATTTCATTTAAGTGTCAAAATTTAAAACAATTATAGATTGAATACACTCATTAAATGTAAAATCAAAATAGTATACTATAATGGGAACATGGAAAGAATATATGCTATACTGGTGATGATGCTTTCTGAACATATATACACCTAACTTTAAAAAATGCATTAGCCGGGGCGGAGCAAGATGGCCGAATAGGAACAGCTCCAGTCTCCAACTCCCAGCGCGAGCCACACAGAAGACCGGTGATTTCTGCATTTTCAACTGAGGTACTGGGTTCATCTCACTGGGGAGTGCCGGACGATCGGTGCTGGTCAGCTACTGCAGCCCGACCAGCGAGAGCTGAAGCAGGGCGAGGCATTGCCTCACCTGGGAAGCGCAAGGGGGAAGGGAATCCCTTTTCCTAGCCAGGGGAACTGAGACACACAACACCTGGAAAATCGGGTAACTCCCACCCCAATACAGCGCTTTAAGGAAACAGGCACACCAGGAGATCATATCCCACACCTGGCCGGCAGGGTCCCACGCCCACGGAGCCTCCCTCATTGCTAGCACAGCAGTCTGTGATCTACCTGCAAGGCAGCAGCGAGGCTGGGGGAGGGGCGCCCGCCATTGCTGAGGCTTAAGTAGGTAAACAAAGCCGATGGGAAGCTCGAACTGGGTGGAGCTCACAGCAGCTCAAGGAAACCTGCCTGTCTCTGTAGACTCCACCTCTGGGGACAGGGCACAGTAAACAATAACAAACACAGCAGAAGCCTCTGCAGACGCAAACGACTCTGTCTGACAGCTTTGAAGTGAGCAGTGGATCTCCCAACACGGAGGTTGAGATCTGAGAAGGGACAGACTCCCTGCTCAAGTGGGTCCCTGACCCCTGAGTAGCCTAACTGGGAGACATCCCCCACTAGGGGCAGTCTGACACTCCACACCTCACAGGGTGGAGTACACCCCTGAGAGGAAGCTTCCAAAGCAAGAATCAGACAGGTACACTCGCTGTTCAGAAATATTCTATCTTCTGCAGCCTCTGCTGCTGATACCCAGGCGAACAGGGTCTGGAGTGGACCTCAAACAATCTCCAGCAGACCTACAGCTGAGGGTCCTGACTGTTAGAAGGAAAACTATCAAACAGGAAGGACACCTATACCAAAACCCCATCAGTACATCACCATCATCAAAGACCAGAGGCAGGTAAAACCACAAAGATGGGGAAAAAGCAGGGCAGAAAAGCTGGAAATTCAAAAAATAAGAGCGCATCTCCCCCGGCAAAGGAGCGCAGCTCATCGCCAGCAACGGATCAAAGCTGGACGGAGAATGACTTTGACGAGATGAGAGAAGAAGGCTTCAGTCCATCAAATTTCTCAGAGCTAAAGGAGGAATTACGTACCCAGCGTAAAGAAACTAAAAATCTTGAAAAAAAAGTGGAAGAATTGATGGCTAGAGTAATTAATGCAGAGAAGGTCCTAAACGAAATGAAAGAGATGAAAACCATGACACGAGAAATACGTGACAAATGCACAAGCTTCAGTAACCAACTCAATCAACTGGAAGAAAGAGTATCAGCGATTGAGGATCAAATGAATGAAATGAAGCGAGAAGAGAAACCAAAAGAAAAAAGAAGAAAAAGAAATGAACAAAGCCTGCAAGAAGTATGGCATTATGTAAAAAGACCAAATCTACGTCTGATTGGGGTGCCTGAAAGTGAGGGGGAAAATGGAACCAAGTTGGAAAACACTCTTCAGGATATCATCCAGGAGAACTTCCCCAACCTAGTAGGGCAGGCCAACATTCAAATCCAGGAAATACAGAGAACGCCACAAAGATACTCCTCGAGAAGAGCAACTCCAAGACACATAATTGCCAGATTCACCAAAGTTGAAATGAAGGAAAAAATCTTAAGGGCAGCCAGAGAGAAAGGTCGGGTTACCCACAAAGGGAAGCCCATCAGACTAACAGCAGATCTCTCGGCAGAAACTCTCCAAGCCAGAAGAGAGTGGGGGTCAATATTCAACATTCTTAAAGAAAAGAATTTTAAACCCAGAATTTCATATCCAGCCAAACTAAGTTTCATAAGTGAAGGAGAAATAAAATCCTTTACAGATAAGCAAATGCTTAGAGATTTTGTCACCACTAGGCCTGCCTTACAAGAGACCCTGAAGGAAGCACTAAACATGGAAAGGAACAACTGGTACCAGCCATTGCAAAAACATGCCAAAATGTAAAGACCATCGAGGCTAGGAAGAAAGTGCATCAACTAACGAGCAAAATAACCAGTTAATATCATAATGGCAGGATCAAGTTCACACATAACAATCTTAACCTTAAATGTAAATGGACTAAATGCTCCAAGTAAAAGACACAGACTGGCAAACTGGATAAAGAGTCAAGACCCATCAGGTTGCTGTATTCAGGAGACCCATCTCACACGCAGAGACATACATAGGCTCAAAATAAAGGGATGGAGGAAGATTTACCAAGCAAATGGAGAACAAAAAAAAGCGGGGGTTGCAATACTAGTCTCTGATAAAACAGACTTTAAACCATCAAAGATCAAAAGAGACAAAGAAGGCCATTACATAATGGTAAAGGGATCAATTCAACAAGAAGAGCTAACTATCCTAAATATATATGCACCCAATATAGGAGCACCCAGATTCATCAAGCAAGTCCTTAGAGACTTACAAAGAGACTTAGACTCCCATACAATAATAATGGGAGACTTCAACACTCCACTGTCAACATTGGACAGATCAACGAGACAGAAAGTTAACAAGGATATCCAGGAATTGAACTCATCTCTGCAGCAAGCAGACCTAATAGACATCTATAGAACTCTCCACCCCAAATCAACAGAATATACATTCTTCTCAGCACCACATCGTACTTACTCCAAAATTGACCACGTAATTGGAAGTAAAGCACTCCTCAGCAAATGTACAAGAACAGAAATTATAACAAACTGTCTCTCAGACCACAGTGCAATCAAACTAGAACTCAGGACTAAGAAACTCAATCAAAACCGCTCAACTACATGGAAACTGAACAACCTGCTCCTGAATGACTACTGGGTACATAACGAAATGAAGGCAGAAATAAAGATGTTCTTGGAAACCAATGAGAACAAAGATACAACATACCAGAATCTCTGGGACACATTTAAAGCAGTGTGTGGAGGGAAATTTATAGCACTAAATGCCCACAAGAGAAAGCAGGAAAGATCTAAAATTGACACTCTAACATCGCAATTAAAAGAACTAGAGAAGCAAGAGCAAACACATTCGAAAGCTAGCAGAAGGCAAGAAATAACTAAGATCAGAGCAGAACTGAAGGAGATAGAGACACAAAAAACCCTCCAAAAAAATCAATGAATCCAGGAGTTGGTTTTTTGAAAAGATCAACAAAATTGACAGACCACTAGCAAGACTAATAAAGAAGAAAAGAGAGAAGAATCAAACCGACGCAATTAAAAACGATAAAGGGGATATCACCACCGACCCCACAGAAATAAAAACTACCATCAGAGAATACTATAAACACCTCTACGCAAATAAACTGGAAAATCTAGAAGAAATGGATAATTTCCTGGACAATTACACTCTTCCAAGACTAAACAAGGAAGAAGTTGAATCCCTGAATAGACCAATAGCAGGCTCTGAAATTGAGGCAATAATTAATAGCCTACCAACCAAAAAAAGTCCAGGACCAGATGGATTCACAGCTGAATTCTACCAGAGGTACAAGGAGGAGTTGGTACCATTCCTTCTGAAACTATTCCAATCAATAGAAAAAGAGGGAATCCTCCCTAATTCATTTTATGAGGCCAACATCATCCTGATACCAAAGCCTGGCAGAGACACAACAAAAAAAGAGAATTTTAGACCAATATCCCTGATGAACATCGATGCAAAAATCCTCAATAAAATACTGGCAAACCGGATTCAGCAACACATCAAAAAGCTTATCCACCATGATCAAGTGGGCTTCATCCCTGGGATGCATGGCTGGTTCAACATTTGCAAATCAATAAACATAATCCAGCATATAAACAGAACCAAAGACAAGAACCACATGATTATCTCAATAGATGCAGAAAAGGCTTTTGACAAAATTCAACAGCCCTTCATGCTAAAAACGCTCAATAAATTCGGTATTGATGGAACGTACCTCAAAATCATAAGAGCTATTTATGACAAACCCACAGCCAATATCATACTGAATGGGCAAAAACTGGAAAAATTCCCTTTGAAAACTGGCACAAGACAGGGATGCCCTCTCTCACCACTCCTATTCAACATAGTGTTGGAAGTTCTGGCTAGGGCAATCAGGCAAGAGAAAGAAATCAAGGGTATTCAGTTAGGAAAAGAAGAAGTCAAATTGTCCCTGTTTGCAGATGACATGATTGTATATTTAGAAAACCCCATTGTCTCAACACAAAATCTCCTTAAGCTGATAAGCAACTTCAGCAAAATCTCAGGATACAAAATTAATGTGCAAAAATCACAAGCATTCTTATACACCAGTAACAGACAAACAGAGAGCCAAATCAGGAATGAACTTCCATTCACAATTGCTTCAAAGAGAATAAAATACCTAGGAATCCAACTTACAAGGGATGTAAAGGACCTCTTCAAGGAGAACTACAAACCACTGCTCAGTGAAATCAAAGAGGACACAAGCAAATGGAAGAACATACCATGCTCATGGATAGGAAGAATCAATATCGTGAAAATGGCCATACTGCCCAAGGTAATTTACAGATTCAATGCCATCCCCATCAAGCTACCAATGACTTTCTTCACAGAATTGGAAAAAACTGCTTTAAAGTTCATATGGAACCAAAAAAGAGCCCGCATCTCCAAGACAATCCTAAGTCAAAAGAACAAAGCTGGAGGCATCACGCTACCTGACTTCAAACTATACTACAAGGCTACAGTAACCAAAACAGCATGGTACTGGTACCAAAACAGAGATATAGACCAATGGAACAGAACAGAGTCCTCAGAAATAATACCACACATCTACAGCCATTTGATCTTTGACAAACCTGAGAGAAACAAGAAATGGGGAAAGGATTCCCTATTTAATAAATGGTGCTGGGAAAATTGGCTAGCCATAAGTAGAAAGCTGAAACTGGATCCTTTCCTTACTCCTTATACGAAAATTAATTCAAGATGGATTAGAGACTTAAATGTTAGACCTAATACCATAAAAATCCTAGAGGAAAACCTAGGTAGTACCATTCAGGACATAGGCATGGGCAAAGACTTCATGTCTAAAACACCAAAAGCAACAGCAGCAAAAGCCAAAATTGACAAATGGGATCTCATTAAACTAAAGAGCTTCTGCACAGCAAAAGAAACTACCATCAGAGTGAACAGGCAACCTACAGAATGGGAGAAAATTTTTGCAATCTACACATCTGACAAAGGGCTAATATCCAGAACCTACAAAGAACTCAAACAAATTTACAAGAAAAAAACAAACAACCCCATCGAAAAGTGGGCAAAGGATATGAACAGACACTTCTCAAAAGAAGACATTCATACAGCCAACAGACACATGAAAAAATGCTCATCATCACTGGCCATCAGAGAAATGCAAATCAAAACCACAATGAGATACCATCTCACACCAGTTAGAATGGCGATCATTAAAAAGTCAGGAAACAACAGGTGCTGGAGAGGATGTGGAGAAATAGGAACACTTTTACACTGTTGGTGGGATTGTAAACTAGTTCAACCATTATGGAAAACAATATGGCGATTCCTCAAGGATCTAGAACTAGATGTACCATATGACCCAGCCATCCCATTACTGGGTATATACCCAAAGGATTATAAATTATGCTGCTATAAAGACACATGCACACGTATGTTTATTGCAGCACTATTCACAATAGCAAAGACTTGGAATCAACCCAAATGTCCATCAGTGACAGATTGGATTAAGAAAATGTGGCACATATACACCATGGAATACTATGCAGCCATCAAAAAGGATGAGTTTGTGTCCTTTGTAGGGACATGGATGCAGCTGGAAACCATCATTCTTAGCAAACTATCACAAGAACAGAAAACCAAACACCGCGTGTTCTCACTCATAGGTGGGAACTGAACAATGAGATCACTTGGACTCAGGAAGGGGAACATCACACACCGGGGCCTATCATGGGGAGGGGGGAGAGGGGAGGGATTGCATTGGGAGTTATACCTGATGTAAATGACGAGTTGATGGGTGCAGCACACCAACATGGCACAAGTATACATATGTAACAAACCTGCACGTTATGCACATGTACCCTACAACTTAAAGTATAATAATAATAAATAAATTTTTTTTTAAAATGCATTATAAATAAAAACACATGAAATTCATTAATTAATAAATCCTCATGAGAAGCTAAAAATGTATACTAGAAACCCTAAATCAAACACTGAAATAACAAAAAACGTGTGGTTAATAAGCCATCAAAGGTGATAAAATAAAATTATTAAAAAATTAAAAATGGAAGGAAGAACACAAGTCAAAGAGAAAACAAATAGTAAAATGGTGGATTTAAACAAACTATATCAATAGTTATATTACATGTAAATGTAACATGTAATAGGCAGAGATTATCAAATTAGATAAAAAATAAGACTGAACTATATGTTTCCTAGAAGAAAATAAACAGATTACAAATAAAAGATCTATGCTAATTAAAAGAGAGCTGAAATATTAATATCAGACACAGATTTCAGAGCAAAAAATATCATGAGGAATAAAGAAGACCATTTTATAATAAATAAAAGGGTCAATCCATCAAGACAACAAAACAATACTAAATGTTTATAGACATAACAGAACTTCAAAATATATAAGGTAAAAACTTATTGAAATGCAAAAAAATATAAACCTAATGAGAATGTAAAATGATGTAACCAATTTGGAAAGCAGTCTGACAGTTGCTCAAAGAGTTAAACATAGAGCTCATATAACCCAACAGTTCCACTCCTACACATATATCCAGGAGAAATAAAAAATGTGCCCACACAAAAAATTTTATGCAAATACTTAAAGCAGTGCTATTCATAATAGCACAGTGGAAACAACCTAAATGTCCGTCAACTGATGAATAAATAAAATGTGATATATTCATTCAGTGGACTATACTATTTGATCACAAAAAGAACAAAGTACTGAGACAAACTAAGATATGAATGAATCTCTAAAACATGCTAAGAAGCCAGTCACAAATAACCATATACTGCATTTCATTTCTATGAAATGTCTAAAATAGGCAAAATTATATATGGAGAAAGCAGTGTAGTGGTTGTCTATGGCATGTGTGGGTGGAGTGAAAGGGAGTAACTGCCAGTGAGCACTGGGTTTCCTTTTCAGAGTGATGAAAGAGTTCTAAAGCTGATTATGGTGATGGTTGTACAACTCTGTGAATATACTAAAAAACAACAGTAAACTTGAAACAGATGGATTGTATTATATGTAAATTATTATCTCAATAAAGTTGTTACAAAAGAAATAGATCCACAGTTACAGTCAGTGATCTCAGTACCCCTCTCTCAACTGACAGAAAAAGTAAACAAAAAACTAGTAAGGATATAGAAGACCTGAACAATACTACCAACAAAATTGATCTAAGTATTTTCTCAAAAGAAATAAAAACATATGTTCACACAAAGACATATACAAAAACGTTCGTGGCATCTTTATTCATTTAAAAAAAGATGTAATTCAAATGTCTCTGGGCAAGTGAATGAACAAACATTGTGTTACATGCATATAACAGAATACTAGCAAAGTCAATTAACAGAATGAAGTATTAATACACACAGCTACATGGATAAATCTCAAAATAAGTATGTTGAGTGAAAGAAACCAAGCAAAGCTTACACAACTCAATTTATATAAAACTGTCATCACAGTGAACAGGCAACCTACAGAATGGGGAAAATTTTTGCAATCTACCCATCTGACAAAGCGTTAATATTCAGAATCTATAAAGAACTTAAACATATTTACAAGAAAAAAAAACAAACAACCCGGCCGGGTGCAGGGGCTCACGCCTGTAATCCCAGCACTTTGGGAGGCCAAGGCAGGCGGATCACGAGGTCAAGAGATTGAGACCATCCTAGTTAATACGGTGAAAACCCGTCTCTACTAAAAAATACAAAAAATTAGCCAAGCGTGGTGGCGGGCGCCTGTAGTCCCAGTTACTCGGGAGGGTGAGGCAGGAGAATGGTGTGAACCCAGGAGATGGAGCTTGCACTATACTCCAGCCTGGGCGACAGAGCGAGACTCTGTCAAGAAAGAAAAGAGAAGAGAAGAGAGAGAAAGAGACCGGGAGAGAGAGAGAGAGAAAAGGAAGGAAGGAAGGAAGGAAGGAAGGAAGGAAGGAAGGAAGGAAGGAAGGAAGGAAGGAAGGAAGGAAGGAAGGAAGGAAGGAAGGAAGGGAGGGAGGGAGGGAGGGAGGGAGGGAGGGAGGGAGGGAGGGAGGGAGGGAGGGAGGGAGGGAGGGAGGGAGGGAGGGAGGGAAAGAACGAACGAACGAACGAACCCCATCAAAAAGTGGGCAAAGGATATGAACAGACACTTCTTAAAAGAAGACATTTATGCAGCCAACAGACACATGAAAAAATGCTCATCATCACTGGCCATCAGAGAAATGCAAATTAAAACCACAATGAGATCCCATCTATCACACCAGTTAGAATGGCGATCATTAAAAACTCAGGAAACAAAAGATGCTGGAGAGGATGTGGAGAAATAGGAATGCTTTCACATTGTTGGTGGGAATGTAAATTAGTTCAACCATTGTAGACAGTGTGGTGATTCCTTAAGGATCTAGAACTAGAAATACCATTTGACCCAGCAATCCCATTACTGGGCATATACCCGAAGGATTATAAATCATGCTACTATAAAGACATACGCACACATATGTTTATTGTGGCACTATTCACAATAGCGAAGACTTAGAACCAACACAAATGTCCATCAATGATAGACTGGATTAACAAAATGTGGCACATATATACCATTGAATACTATGCAGCCATAAAAAAAGATGAGTTCATGCCCTTTGTAGGGACACGGATGAAGCTGGAAACCATCATTCTAAGCAAACTATCACAAGGACAGAAAACCAAACACCGCATGTTCTCACTCAAAGGTGGGAGTTGAACAATGAGAACACATGGACACAGAGCGAGGAATATCACATACTGGGGCTGAGGGTGGGGGGCTGGGGGAGGGATAGCATTAGGAAAAATACCTAATGTAAATGACAAGTTGATGGGTGCAGCAAACCAACATGGCACATGTATACCTATGTAACAAACCCGTACGTTGTGCACATGTACCCTACAACTTACAGTATAATTTTAAAAAAAGAAAGAAAGAAAAGAAAAAACAGTTGTCTCATCACTACAGGAATTCTCTGTAACTCTCCACTGGAAACTAAACATTAAGGTGCTTATCACCTTATCACCTTTGGTTTGTCAAAACAAAACAAAAAGTATTCTTAAGACCTCTAAGAATACACTAATATTCACATTAAAGCAGAACTTATTTTCTTTTAAGTATGCAAGTTTGACCCTCAAAATAACCAAAAGGTTTTACGACTCTGCAAGTTTATATATGTGATGGAAATAAAAACAATGAGGTTAAGAATTTTTAATTCTTTCATGCTTATTTAAGTATGGGGGATAGATTTCCTCTTTTAAAATTTGATTCTACAGAGTCAAACTGCAAAATATACAATTTGATATACAACTACTAAAACAAATGACCAAATTCCACCCCATACAATAAACTCACTACTTATTTGACCATAATTATGTTCAACATTTAGAAATGTTCATTACTAAAAGACACAAGATGAAAATCAATTGTTCTACCTTATTAAAAGAATCTAAACATTTGTTTTTTATATTACTATAACTTTTATTTTCCTTTTTACCCTTAAACAACCCATATCAAGTTTCATCTCTATTGCTATTATCCCTATGAAATGTATAATTTTACCTAATACCATGTGTTGTTAAGATCTTTCAGTATAAGGCATCAAATTTTAGAAGAAATTATAGTGCACAGCAGCCTTTAAAAAATAAAAATTAAGTAATTTTTCACAGCTTTTTATATGTGCCTATTTCTTTGGAAAGTTAGTTTTTAAACAAAGTTAGCATGATTTATTCCAGATTATCCCCAGGTCAAGTATCTTAATACTAAAATGAGCAAAAGGAAGAGATGGGTAGAAATATGTTGTCATCCAAAACCATAAATCTATAAATAATCACAAATCAATGCATTTTTAGAG
Organism: Macaca fascicularis; assembly: GCF_037993035.2. Lineage (NCBI taxonomy): Eukaryota > Metazoa > Chordata > Mammalia > Primates > Cercopithecidae > Macaca > Macaca fascicularis. The sequence continues at coordinate 54,062,796 of NC_088381.1, forward strand.
ATTCTGGAATAGGGATGATAAATAAATCTCATCTCAAAGACGAACTCCAAGCAAATGGTAGCGGCTGTCTAAAGTACTCTGTTAAGAAAGTTTTTAAAACTAAGTCTAGCAGACACCATTTCCCATCTATCAGAATGCTAGATGTAGCATGAAAGACTTTATTGTTACTAGTTTAGATTCTTAACTTTGGGCTAAAGAGCATTTGATCAAATCACACACAAACCAAATGATTTTGAACAAGTCACTTAACTCTCAACAGTCTCACTTTCTTCCTCTAAAAAGCAAGAATCTTAACTATATCAAAAGTTTACCATAAGAATAAAATGTTAAAATGAAATAACATACATAAAAATGCTTTAAAAAGTATAAATCATACAAGTTATTATTATTGGGGTTTATGCCTCTTAAATATACTCAGAATTCTGATAAGTTGTTCTTACCAAGTTAGCAGCACTCACATTTGAAATATCTGAAGGGTCCATTTCATTTTCTATCCTTGCTTTCTCTGCTGGAAATTTTTCTTCATTTACTTGTAAAGGAGGTGTACCAGCTTGCAGCATAACTGAAACACACTCTGTATCAATGTGGACAGCAGGTATTTCAGAAGTTCGAACATAATTGTCTTGAATACTGCCAGAATTCTTCACATCATCCAATGTACTCACTGTGAACTAACAAAACGTAGAGAATGAATCAGAGATAATTTAAAAATACAAACTATTCCACTCTAGAAGAAGAGATGATTTTGCTTAACCTATGAAGAGGTACTTGATTGGATGACAGAAAATTTACTCATCTCTTTTGTATGTTTCAAGTGTAACAAAAGGACAGGGACCATTAAACACAAATTTTACTTGCATGCCTACTATGTACTGGGCACTGTCGAAAGTTTTCTAAGAAATTAAGCAATTTATATTGTAATTTTCTTGTAGTAGGCCAATTTGTGATGAGTATTTTATGTCCTTTGCAAAAGAAATCTAGTCACAAGTATGAGGCATTCACTGTATTATACTCATACAACCAAAAGTATTACATAGTCTTTTGCAAAGACTGTCTAATATCGAATGAGGACATTCAGCACTTTTGAAAAAATCCTGAAACCAATTTTTACAAAAATATATTTGGAGGGCATTTTACAAAAAAAAATTTATATTATTCTCTTCAGATAATACTAACATGATCTCAAAGTATCTTTGTTAAAAATTCATATGGTACATGAACCCAATTCTCAGATCTGAAAGAGAAAAGCATGACCTAAGGGTGAAGATTGAAAGCATGCAGTGTCTCATTATGACATTCATACACCTTAGATTTAGATATCTTCCCTATTCCCCTTTAGGAATATTTAATAACAACCCAACAGAAATGTAAATACAATATAAAAAAACAAATACTGGCGTAGGCTAAATACACATCCATTTTTTTAAAACCTTTCAATTTAGTAGAGTCAAGCCTTTATTTTTACTTTGGACAGAGAAAAGAAAGAACAGTACTGTGTCTTCCAATGATACTCCAAGTCAAAGAACTAAAATCTAAAATTATGAATTTAAAACTCACATCACTTCTTAAATAAACATTAGATAAACACTGCAGTGGCCATAAACCTCCCCCCAGTTTGATAAATTATTTATACAAATATCAAACTTGGCTAAGTCTTGTAAACTACTTTAAAAATTCTACTATTAGTCCGAACTTAAAGTGTCCCAAAGTGTTGATTTTAGCATAAGCATTATTTAAATTACATAACATTGTTTATATTGCTATCAACATTATTTATATGTTAGTCGCCATGGTTTATAATCTTCTTGGCAATATTTATATTAGCATTAGTTATGTGTACACTACTCAATCCCACCTATTAAAAAACTCAGTATCATTTATATAACAAAATCAAAGCTAAACTATGAAGTAAAGACATTAATATGCTAATTCCATCTTTAGAATGACAGTGGAGAAAACAAATATCATCAACTTGGCTGCCATCAGCAGTGAACTTTTATACTGAAAAATTTTAGCAACAGTTTTACTTGTTGAAAAGTTCTATGTACAGATTATTCCTGAAATCTCAATAGCATATAGGTTTATTCACTACACACAACTGCATAATTTTTAGACTAAGTTATATTTTTTTAGCTAAACACAGCAAAAATGCTGTTTGTTAAGTATTATAAAAAGTAGTTTATTCACTAAGTATCTCTAAAGTAGCTTACAACACTAAAGAGTTTCTTAAAGTTACATCAAACAAATGTATACCAATTAATTCCTATGCATTTAGGACTCTTCCATATTGTGAGAAATTAAAAAGCACATAAAATACTGCCCAAAAAGGAATTTGCAATCTCACACAGGCATAAAACCAATACACATTAAAGAGTTTATAGATCAGAAACAATGTTAAGAGTCATTCTCATCAGTAAAGGAAGATAAGGAATTTGAGGAGCATTTCCAGTTGAAAAAAATCCTACAGGTAAAAAAAGAAAGAATTTCAAAAAGCAGATATTATTCTGGACCAAAAACATTACAACCATTTTACAACTGATCTATTTAGTTCCTGTAGTATGATATTTAAAAAAAAGCTCCTGTATTTTATTAGTCATTTTACATCAAATTACACCAACGGAACATGAACCTTCATATAAACAAATACCTAAAAGTATAAACTAGTACATCAAATAGGTAAAATAAACATCAACTCAACTCACAGAAGAAATATTGGGAATATTAACTTTAAGGAATTATATTAAATATTATCAGCAAATTACACTCAATTTTCATTAAGTAGAATAAGTTCAAATTTTAACACAGCAAATGAGGCACAAAGACATCACCTTAACCAAGTACTCAAAGTTAATAACAAACCTAGCCAAACTGATATCACACGCCTCTAGATGTGACACTAAGGACAATCACTTTATTCCTATCAAAAATGCGTAAGCTAAATTGAACAATGTTCAATTTGAACATTGTTCAAACAGTGAACAAAGGACAATGTACAAAAAAAAAACCTACAATGTATTCTTCAAAACGATTAATGTCATGAAAGACAGACAGGCTGAGAAACTATATCCAATGAAAAATATTAAAGAAACATATCAAACGAACTGAGTAATTCCACATTGGATCCTGGAGGACATTCTATTTTTAAAAAATTATTGGGAAAACTAAAAAACTTTAAATATAGACTATAAATTAAATAATACATATATATCAAATTCTCTGAATTTTATAATTGTAATGTGGTTATATAAATTTATTTGTTCTTTGGAGATCCATGCTCTAGGATTTAAAGGTGAATGCTTATGATGTTTGCACATTACTCTCAAATGTTAAAGCATTTAACATGTGTGTATAATATGTAACAAGAGAAAAGAAAAAAATATGGTAAATATTAATTTGTGAATGTGCGTGAATGGTATGGGAGGATTTCATTGTTCTATTCTTGCCACTTTTCTATAGGTCTATAGACCTGAAATTTTCACAGTAAGTTAAAAAATAAAGTACAAAACTAAGACATTCCAGTACACATGTACACATACCCCTTTGAAAAAGACAGTAAAAGGATTTTCAGAATGTACTACCTGGGTTTTTTCGGCAAGAGGATGGTCACAAGAGTGTAATGAGTCTTTGGGATGAGATTCTATAGTATTAGAAGATCCATCTCCAACAAATTCACCTTTCTGTATGCTTTCATCAGGTAAAAGACATACATTTTCTTTATCACTATCATCCTTTGATCTTGCAGCTTCTGTTGCCAATGAAACTTTTGGCAACACTGCTATTGATCGAGAACGAACAGGCCTTCCTCTCTGAACAGTCTCCCATCCTTCAGCATCTTTCCGTTCTATGCAATTAAAGCAAAATACAAATCAAGATTTATTTAGATGATAAAAATATTTGGAAACTCATAGAATAAAGACATTTCCAATTTAATTCCCAACAAATAATATACAAACATGACAGTATTGTACAAAATGTATATTTGTATATACATATTTAAATAAATGTGTGTATAATTATCCCTACTTCACAAATGACAAAACTGAAATTCAGATTAAGGCTGACCTAATGTCAGATAGTCAGTGAGTAATAATAAATATTTAAATAGTGAATACTATGTGTGAGCACTGTTTTAAGTGCTTTATATATAGTATCTCTTTTAATCTTCACAATAATAAGATCAGTATTATCATACCCATTTAAGCAAGGAGGAAACTGAGACAAAGAGAAATTAAGTAATTTATCCCAGATCATGCACAGAGTAAAGGTAATGCCAAAATGCTAGTCTAGGTACATTGGTTCTGGTGTCCATCCTAATGGCTATATAAAAACTGTCTCTTCATCTTTCAGAATCCAAACATCTACCTCCAAAGTCCAAGTTCTTCCCTCTATCCCAGCACCAACAGCATACCTTGACTTAAATAAACTGTTTTTAGGATCATTAAATTATAGGATATTAATTGATAGCACCCCAGAGGATCTAGTCCAACATTTCACCACATATACATGGAAACTAAGGTCCTACGTTCAAAGCCACACACCAAAATAGCCTAAAATACATCACAAAAAAGATAGCCTAAAATAAATAAGAATCTTTATCTAAAATATGACAACGTTGAGGTATAGTGGTGCTTACAGCCCCAATTTTAAATTTTTATTGGCTGATTACAGTCTTTCAAAACTAATATAAAGAATTCTAGTTCTGGCCAAAATGAAGTAACCATTCCTTCATTTTGGGCCCTCCATCTTACAATTAAAAACCCTAGTTAAAACACATTAAGCATAGGAAGACTCTAAGAGATAGACTACAGTAGACTACCTTAGGATTTAGGGGACTTGAAAAGCAGCAAAGTGGTGAGTTCCCTGGGTTTCCTTACTGTCTCCTATATATTCCCGACAGGATGCTGCAACAGTCTCCAAAAACATCAACAGGCAAAGACAAAATAGGCATCAAGAAATGCCTCTTTTGCCAAGACAAAGCACAGAAAAAAGGGTGGCCTAACAAAACAGAAAATCTCTTTAGCAATACCCACTCGACTACAGCCAAACACCAGTGGAACCCCTGTTCCCCATAGTTTCAGTAGGGGTAAACTAGGAGCTTAACTTCCATCTCCTACCTAACACAAATAGATGGTACTCCAATTCCCCTATCCAAATAGCATCAGCAGGGCCCAGTGGTGAACAGAGCCTCCTCTCACTAGCTCTCACCCTCACCCAATATCAGCAGGGCCCTATAGAAAGCTGAGCTTCTGCTATCACCAGCATCAAAGAGGCAGAAAAAGTAGTTGGAGGCAGATTTGTTTGACACTGGGATTCCCCCTTTCCTTTTCCTTACGTCAGTAGAACCCAGCAGGAAGCTAGGATCCCACCCCAACCTACAGCAACAAGGTGGTATGAGTCAGTCCTGCTTCCACTTCTCCCCTCCTTAGTGTGAAGGTGATCAAGCAGGGAACCGAGCTTACAAAACTAGTAGGAGGAAAGGAAGTGATACAAGTCGGTTGGATACTTTTTCTGCAAAGTTATCACAAGACCAAGAACAATCTCAGAATCTGTGAGACAATATTTGAGTCTCAGAGACAATACTGAAAAAGTATTGAAAAAATAATGGCTGAAAAATTCCTAAATTTAGTGAAAGAGAGAAAACTATGAATTCAAGAAAGTAAGTGAATCCCAAATATGATAAACCCAAAAAAGTCCATAGTAAGACACATCATAATTAAAGCTCTCAAAACTAAAGACAAAGAAAAATCATAATTAAACCTCTGAAAACTAAACACACACAAAAAAATCTTGAAAGCAGTCAGAAGACGTATTACCTATAGAGAAACATCAATTCAAATCATAGCAGATTCCTCATCTGAAACAATGGAAGCCAAGAGGAAGTGGCACATTTAGCAAGGGACTGAAAGAACTGCCCATTGTGAATTTTATTAATATATGTGGTGAACATATCCTGCAGAATGAAAGGAAAATAAAGGCATTCACAGATAAAGGAAAAACTAAGGGAATAAATCACTAGCAAAACTACCTTTAATAAATGGCTAAAGAAAGTTCCCAAAAGAGAAATGAAATAATGAAAGAAGGTTTGAGGCCAGGCATGGTGGCGCACGCCTGTAATACCAGCACCTTAGAGGCCAAGGCAGGTGGATTACCTGAGATCAGGAGTTCGCAACCAGCCTGACTAACATGGTGAAACCCCATCGCTACTAAATACAAAAAAATCAGCCAGGCGTGGTGGCGCATGCCTGTAATCCGAGCTACTTGGGAGGCTGAGACAGGAGAATCGCTTGTACCTGAGATGGGGAGGTTGCAGTAAGCCCAGATCACGCCATAGCACTCCAGCATGGGCAACAAGAGCAAAACTCCGTCTCAAAAAAGTATACAAATAAATAATAAAAGAAGGTTTGAAACTTCAAAAAGGAAAGAACATTGGAATGGTTAAAAATGGAAGTAAATACAGTTGCTCCTTAACTTACAATGTGGTCACTTCCTGATTAAACCCACAGTAAGTTGGAAATATAAAATCAAAAATGGATTTAATACACTTACCCTACCAAATATAACTAGCCTAGACTACCTTAAATACACTGAGAACACTAACAACCTACAGTTCGGCAAAATCATCTAAAACAATGCTTATTTTATAATAGAGTGTTAATATAACTCACGTAATTTATTGAATACTATACTGATAGTGAAAAACACTTTCAGCTGTTGGGTAAGATTGCATGGCTACTCAAAATATGGTTTCTATTGAATGCATATTGCTATCACACCATCATAAAGTTGAAAAGTCATAAGTTGGGACTCATTTGTATAATTAGCCTTCTCATGAATTTTTGGATCATCTTTCATAGTAATGCAAAATTATATCATCAATTGAGGTAGTGCTCAATGTACACAGATAAAATATTTGAGATAATGATATTTAAAAAGTAGAGACAGTTAAGGAAACCAATTAAAAGGTAAGGTTTCTAAATTTCACTCACAGTGGGGTATGCCAGTATCAGTAGACTGTGATAAATCAGATATGTATAATGTAATACCTAAAGTAACCACTAAGGAAACTATACAAATCAATATTGTTTAAAACACTATGAATAAATCAAAAGAGAATCAAAAAAATTTTCAAGTAACCCATAGACAGGCAAGAAATGCAAAGCAGTTGAAAGAGAGAAAACAGAAATAATAAAATGAACAGATTTATCAATAATTAACTTAAATGTAAATGTTCTAAATATATAAATTAAATCACAGAGGCTGGGACTCTATAAACTCTTTAATTATTTAAACATATAAGTGTGTATATATGTATATACATACATATACATACATATATACATATACATACATATATACACATATACACATATATACACTTATATGTTATATATATACACACTTATATACGTATAGTTTAAGTATGTTTTTAAGTATTAGTTTAAGTATATTTTTAAGTATATATATATATATGTGTGTGGTCAAGCAGGGAGCTGAGCTTACAAAACTGGTACATAAGTATATACTTAGATATGTATATACTTAAAAATATACTTAAACTATATGTTATCTAACTCATCTAAATACAAAAACATAGGTAGGCTATAAGTAAAAGAATAGAAAAGATATACCATGCAAACATTAAGAATCAGTAGAGGGTAAGAAATAGAGAATCCTGAACAAAGAAAATTACTAAAGACAAAAAATACATTGGAGGCCGGGCGTGGTGGCTCAAGCCTGTAATCCCAGCACTTTGGGAGGCCGAGACGGGCGGATCACAAGGTCAGGAGATCGAGACCATCCTGGCTAACACAGTGAAACCCCATCTCTACTAAAAAAATACAAAAAACTAGTCGGGCGTGGTGGCGGGCGCCTGTAGTCCCAGCTACTCGGGAGGCTGAGGCAGGAGAATGGCGTAAACCCGGGAGGTGGAGCTTGCAGTGAGCCGAGATCCGGCCACTGCACTCCAGCCTGGGTGACAGAGCGAGACTCCGTCTCAAAAAAAAAAAAATACATTGGATAATTATAAGAAGTATCATTCCATAATGAACACAAAACATTCCTAAATGTATAAATACCAAACAAATGAAACTCAAGATACACTGTGGAAAAACAGCAACTGACAGAACTATTGACAGAAAATCAGCAAATATATTAATATAAAAGAAATGAATAAGATCAACCAACAGAAAATGACATATATAGAAAAATCTATCCAACAACAGTAAAAAAAAAATTTCAAATGCTCACAGAACATTAACCATGATAAACCATATCTGTGGCATAAAATAAACTTCTGCAAGTATAAAATTACTGACATCACACAAAGTATGTTCACAATAGGAATGAAACAGGAACATTACTACAGATCTTCCAGCCATTTAAAGTATAAGAAAGGAATACTACAAACAACTTTATGCCAATAATTTCAATGACATGGAATAAATGGAGCAATCCCACAAAAACCACTAGCTACCAAAACTCAACAAAGATAAAACACACAATCTGAATAGCCCTGTAACTGTTAAAGAAACTCAATATGTAATTTAAAAGAAAGAGGTTTCTCTCAGCCCAGATGGTTTCTCTCACAAATTCTACTAAAAACTTTTTTAAAGATTCACACGAGTTCTATAGAAACTATTCCAGAAAATAGAAGAGAAGGGAACACATCCCAGGTTATCCAAAGCTAATATTGTTACCCTGCTTAAAAAAATTACACAGTACAAAAAAAAAAATAAACCGACATACCAAAACCTCTCATGAACTTAGATGCAAACATTTTCAACAAAATAACAGTATATAAAATACACCAATATATAAACTGAATTATAAGCTATGAACAAGTGAAATTTATTTCAGATATGCCATCCCAGTTCACCATTCAAAAACCAATCAATGGGGGAGCTTCAACCAAAACGGGTGAATAGGAACAGCTCCGGTCTGGAGCTCCCAGCGTGATCAATGCAGAAGAAAGGATTTCTGCATTTCCAACTGAGGTACCTGGTTCATCTCACTGGGACTAGTTGGACAGTGGGTGCAGCCCACGAAAGGCAAGCTGAAGGAGGGCTGGGCATCGCCTCACCCAGGAAGCACAAGGGGTCGAGGGATTTCCCTTTCCTAGCCAAGGGAAGCCGTGACAGACTGTACCTGGAAAAATGGGACACCCGGACACTCCAACCCAAATACTGCGCTTTTCCCACGGTCTTAGAAACCAGAAGACCAGGAGATTCTCTCCCGTGCCTGGCTCAGCAGGTCCCACACCCATGGAGCCTTACTCACCACTAGCGCAGCAGTCTGAGATCAACCTGCGAGGCTGCAGCTGGGCAGGGGGAGGGGCGTCTGCCATTGGTGAGGCTTGAGGAGGTAAACAAAGTGGCCAGGAAGCTCGAACCAGGTGGAGCCCACTGCAGCTCAGCAAGGCCTACTACCTCTATAGACTCCACCTCTGTGGGCAGAGCATACCTGAACAAAAGGCAGCAGAAACTTCTGCAGACTTAGACCTCCCTTTTGACATCTCTGAAGAGAGTAGTGGCATTTGAGCTCAGAGGATGCACAGACTGCTTCCTCAAGTAGGTCCCTAACACCCAAGTAGCCTAATTGGGAGATACCTCCCTGTAGGGGCCGACAGACACCTCATGCAAGTGGGTGCCCCTCTGGGACAAAACTTCCAGAGAAAGGATCAGGCAGCAATGTTTGCTGTTCTACAATATTTGCTGTTCTGCAGCCTCCACTGGTGACGCCCAGGCAAACAGGGTCTGGAGTGGACCTCCAGCAAACTCCAACAGACCTGCAGCTGAGGGACCTGACTGTTAGAAGGAAAATTAACAAACGGAAAGGAATAGCATCAACATCAACAAAAAGGACATCCACACCAAAACCTCATCTGTAGGTTACCAACATCAAAGACCAAAGGTAGATAAAACCACAAAGATGAGGAGAAACTAGAGGAGAAAAGCTGAAAATTCTAAAACCCAGGGTGCCTCTTCTTCTCCAAAGGATCGCGGCTCCTTGCCAGCAACAGAACAAAACTGGTTGGAGGATGACTTTGACGAGTTGACAAAAGTAGGATTCAGAAGGTCAGTAATAACAAACTTCTCCAAACTAAAGGAGCATGTTCTAACTCAACGCAAGGAAGCTAAAAACATTAAAAAAAGGTTAGACGAATGGCTAACTAGAATGAACAGTGGAGAGAAGACCTTAAATGACCTGATGGAACTGAAAACCATGGCAAGGGAATTTCATGATGCATGCACAAGCTTCAATAGCTGATTTGATCAAGTGGAAGAAAGGATATCAGTGATTGAAGATAAAATTAATGAAATGAAGTGAGAAGACAAGATTAGAGAAAAAAGAGTAAAAAGAAATGAAGAAAGCATCCAAGGAATATGGAACTATGTGAAAAGACCCAATCTACATTTGACTGGTGTACCTGAAATGGATGGGGAGAATGGAAACAAGTTGGAAAACACTCTGCAGGATATTATCCAGAACTTCCCCAACCTAGCAAGGCAGGCCAACATTCAAATTCAGGAAATACAGAGAACACAACAAAGGTATTCCTCAAGAAGAGAAACCCCAAGAAACATAATTGTCAGATTCACCAAGGTTGAAATGAAGGAAAAAGTGTTAAGGGCAGCCAGAGACAAAGGTCGGGCTACCCGCAAAGGGAAGTCCATCAGACTAACAGTGGATCTCTCAACAGAAACCCTACAAGCCAGAAGATAGTGGGGGCCAATATTCAACATTCTTAAAGAAAAGAATTTTCAACCCAGATTTTCTTTCTTTTTTTTTTTTTATTATACTTTAAGTTCTAGGGTACATGTGCACAGCATGCAGGTTTGTTACATATGTATACATGTGCCATGTTGGTTTGTTGCAGCCATTTACATTAGGTATATCTCCTAATGCTATCCCTTCCCCCTCTCTCCACAATAGGACCTGGTGTGTGATGTTCCCCTTCCTGTGTCCAAGTGATCTCATTGTTCAGTTCCCACCTATGAGTGAGAACATGTGGTGTTTGGTCTTCTGTTCTTGTGATAATTTGCTGAGAATGATGGTTTCCAGTTGCATCCATGTCCCTAACAAAGGACACGAACTCATCCTTTTTTATGGCTGCATAGTATTCCATGGTGTATATGTGCCACATTTTCTTAATCCAGTCTGTCACTGATGGACATTTGGTCAACCCAGAATTTCATATCCAGCCAAATTAAGCTTCATTAGTGAAGGAGAAATAAAATCCTTTACACACAAGCAAATGCTGAGAGATTTTGTTACCACTAAGCCTGCCTTACAAGAGCTCCTGAAGGAAGCACTAAACATGGAAAAGAACAAACGGTACCAGCCACTGCAAAAATATGCCAAGTGGTAAAGACCATCGATGCTAGGAAGGAACTGCATCTACTCACAGGCAAAACAACCAGTTAACATCATAATGACAGAATCAAACTGACACATAACAATATTAACCTTAAATGTAAATGGGCAAAATGCCCCAATTAAAAGGCACAGACTGGCAAATTGGATAAAGAGTCAAGATCCATCAGTGTGCTATATTCAGGGGACCCATTTCATGTGCAGAGACACACATAGGCGCAAAATAAAGGGATAGAGGAAGATGTACCAAGCAAATGGAAAGCAAAAAAAAAAAAACCAGGGGTTGCAATCATAGTCTCTGATAAAACAGACTTTAAACTAACAAAGATCAAAAGAGACAAGGCCATTACATAATAGTAAAGGGATTGACTCAACAAAAAGAACTAACTATCCTAAATATATATGCACCCAATACAGGAGCACCCAGATTCATCAAGCAAGTCCTTAGAGACCTACAAAAAGACTTAGACACCCACACAATAATAATGGGAGACTTTAACACCCCACTGTCCATATTAGACAGATCAACAAGACAGAAGGTTAGCAAAGATATCCAGGACTTGAACTCAGCTCTGCACCAAGCAGACCTAATAGACATCTACAGAACTCACCACTCCAATTCAACAGAATATACACTGTTCTCAGCACCATATCGCACTTATTCTAAAACTGACCACATAATTGGAAGAAAAGCACTCCTCAGAAAATGTAAAAAAAAAAAAAAAATCATAACAAACTCTCTCTCAGACCAGAGTGCAACCAAATTAGAACTCAGGACTAAGAAAATCACTCAAAAACGCACAACTACATGGAAACTGAACAACCTGCTCCTGAATGACTACTGGGTACATAACAAAATGAAGGCAGAAATAAAGATGTTCTTTGAAACCAAGCAGAACAAAGACACGATGTACTAGAATCTCTGGGACACATTTAAAGTAGTGTGTAAAGGGAAAGTTATAGCACTAAATGCCCACAAGAGAAAGCAAGAAAGATCTAAAATTGACACCTTAACATCACAATTAAAAGAACTAGAGAAGCAAGAGCAAACACATTCAAAAGCTAGCAGAAGGTAAGAAACAACTAAGATCAGAGCAGAGCTGAAGGAGATAGAGACACAAAAAAACCCTTCAAAAAAAAAATCAATGAATCCAGGAGCTAGTTTTTTGAAAAGAAAATTGATAGACCGCTAGCAAGACTAATAAAGAAGAAAAGAGAGAAGAACCAAATAGACACAATAAAAAATGATAAAGGGGATAGATATCACCACCGATCCCACAGAAATACAAACTACCACCAGAGAATACTAAAACACCTCTATGCAAATAAACTAGTAAACCTAGAAGAAATGGATAAATTTATGGACACATACACTCTCCCAAGACTAAATCAGGAAGAAGCTGAATCCCTGAATAGACCAAGAGCAGGCTCTGAAATTGAGGCAATAATTAATAGCCTACCAACCAAAAAAAAACCCAGGACCAGACGGATTCACAGACGACTTCTACTAGAGGTACAAAGAGGAGATGGTATCATTCCTTTTGAAACTATTCCAATCAATAGAAAAAAAGGGAATCCTCCCTAATTCATTTTATGAGACCAGCATCATCCTGATACCAAAGCCTGGCAGAGACACACACACACACAAAAAGAGAATTTTAGACCAATATCCCTGATTAACATTGATGCGAAAATCTTCAATAAAATACTGGCAAACCGAATCCAGAAGCACATCAAAAAGCTTATCCACCCAAAATCAAGTCAGCTTCATCCCTGGGATGCAAGGCTGGTTCAACATACGCAAATCAATAAACATAATCCAGCATATAAACAGAACCAAAGACAAAAACCACATGATTATCTCAATAGATGCAGAAAAGGCCTTAGACAAAATTCAACAGCACTTCATGCTAAAAATTCTCAATAAACTAGGTATTGATGGGACGTATCTCAAAATAATAAGAACTATTTATGACAAACCCACAGCCAATATCTCACTGAATGAGCAAAAACTGGAAGCATTCCCTTTGAAAACTGGCACAAGACAGGGATGCCCTCTCTCACCACTCCTCTTCAATATAGTGTTGGAAGTTCTGGCCAGGGCAATCAAGCAGGAGAAAGAAATAAAGGGTATTCAATTAGGAAAAGACAAAGTCAAATTGTCCCTGTTTGCAGATGACATGATTGTATATTTAAAAAAACCAATGTCTCCACCCAAAATCTCCTTAAGCTGATAAGCAACTTCAGCAAAGTCTCAGGATATAAAATCGATGTGCAAAAATCACAAGCATTCCTGTACTCCAATAACAGACAAACAGAGAGCCAAATCATGAGTGAACTCCCATTCACAATTGCTTCAAAGAGAATAAAATACCTAGGAATCCAACTTACAAGGGATGCAAAGGACCTCTTCGAAGGAGAACTACAAACTGCTGCTCAACAAAATAAAGGAGGACACAAACAAATGGAAGAACATTCCATGCTCATGGATAGGAAGAATCAATATCATGAAAATGGATATACTGCCCAAAGTAATTTAGAGATTCAATGCCATCCCCATCAAGCTACCATTGACTTTCTTCACAGAATTGGAAAAAACTACTTTAAAGGTCGTATGGAACCAAAAAAGAGCTCGCACTGTCAAGACAATCCTACACAAAAAGAACAAAGCTGGAGGCAACACACTATCCAACTTCAAACTACACTACAAGGCTGCAGTAACCAAAACAGCATGGTACTGGTACCAAAACAGATATATACACCAATGGAACCGAACAGAGCCCTAAGAAATAACACCACACATCTATAACCATCTGATCTTTGACAAACCTGACAAAAAACAAGAAATGGGGAAAGGATTCTCTATTTCATAAATGGTGCTGGGAAAACTGGCTCACCATATGTAGAAAGCTGAAACTGAATCCCTTCCTTACACCTCATATAAAAATTACTTCAAGAATGATTAAAGACTTAAATGTTACCTAAAACCATAAAAACCCTTGAAGAAAACCTAGGCAATACCATTCAGGACATGGGCATGGGCAAAGACTTCATGACTAAAACACCAAAAGCAATGGCAACAAAAGCCAAAATTGACAAATGGGGTCTAATTAAACTAAAGAGTTTCTGCACAGCAGAACAAACTACCATCAGACTCAACAGACAACCTACAGAATGGGAGAAAATTTTTGCAATCTACCCATCTGACAAAGGGCTAATATTCAGAATCTACAAAGAACTTAAACAAATTTACAAGAAAAAAACAAGCCACCCCATCAAAAAGTGGGCAAAGGATATGAACACACACACTTCTCAAAAGAAAAAATTTATGCAGCCAAGAGACACATGAAAAAATGCTCATCATCACTGGTCACAGAGAAATGCAAATTAAAACCACAGGAGATACCATCTCACACCAGTTAGAATGGCGATCATTAAAAAGTCAGGAAACAACAGATGCTGGCGAGGACGTGGAGAAATAGGAATGCTTTTACATTGTTGGTGGGAGTGTAAATTAGTTCAACCATTGTGGAAGACAGCGTAGCAATTCCTCAAGGATCTAGAACTAGAAATACCATTTGACCCAGCAATCTCATTACTGGGTATATACCCAAAGGATTATAAATCATGCTACTATAAAGACATATGCAAACGTATGCTTATTCCAGCACTATTCACAATAGCAAAGACTTGGAACCAACCTAAATGTCCATCAATGATAGACTGGATTAAGAAAATGTGGCACATATACACCGTGGAATACTATGCAGTCATAAAAAAGGATGAGTTCATGTCCTTCATGTCCTTTGTAGGGACATGGATGAAGCTGGAAACCATCATTCTTGGCAAACTATCACAAGGACAGAAAACCAAACACCGCATGTTCTCACTCATAGCTGGGAACTGAACAATGAGAACACTTGGACGCAGGGCGGGGAACATCACACACTAGGGCCTGTCGTGGGTGGGGGCTGGGGTTAAAATACCCAATGCAAATGACAAGTTGATGGGTGCAGCACACCAACATGGCACGTGTACACTTGTGTAACAAACCTGTACATTGCGCACATGTACCCTAGAACTTAAAGTATAATAATATTAAAAAAAAAAAAAATCAATGGGCTGGGGACGGTGGTTCATGACTGTAATCCCAGAACTTTGGGAGGCCCAGGCAGGCGGATCACAAGGTAAGGCGTTCGAGATCAGCCTGGCCAACATGGTGAAACCCCGTGTCTACTAAAGACACAAAAATTAGCTGGGCGTGGTGGCGCGTGCCTGTTATCCCAGCTACTGGGGAGGGTGAGGCAGGGGAATCACTTGAACCCAAGAGGCAGAGGTTGCAGTGAGCTGAGATCGCACCATTGCACTCCAGCCTGGGTGACAGGGCAAGACTCTGTCTCAAAAAAAAAAAAAAAATCAATCAATGTAATTCACCACTGTCAATAGGCTAAACAACAAAAGTCATCAGATCATATCAACCGATACAGGAAAAGCATTTCACAAAATCCAACATCCACTCATAATAAAAATTTGCATTAAATCATAATAGAGGATAACTTTCTCAACTTGATAAAGAACATCCATAAAAATACCTACAGCTAACATAATACTTAGTGGTGCAAAATTGCTTTCCTCCCAGATCTGGAACAAGGGAAAGATGTCTCCTATTATCATGCTTATCCAATAGCTTGTTTGATATAGTACTGAGTATTCTAGACAGTGCCACAAAAAAAAAAAAAAGGAAAAAAGACATACAGACAGGAAAGGAAGAAATAAAACTGTCCCTATTTTTAGATGACATAATAGAAAATCCCAGAGAATATACACAAAAACTCCAAGAATTATATGGGTTCAGTAAAGTTGCAGGATACAAGACCAACATGCTAAATGTCCATTGCATTTCTATATACTAATAATAAATGTGTGGAAATTAAATTTAAAACTTCTAATCACAAAAAGAAAATGAAATAGTTATAAGTCCAACAAAAAAGTATAGAATGTCTATCTTGAAAATTATAACGTGCTGATGAAAGAAACAGAAGAAGGCCTAAAGAAATGGAGGGACATACCATGTTCACAGGCTGCAAGACTCAGCATAGTAAAAAGATACTCTCTCTAAATTGATTAACTCTCTCTAAATTGATCTATCATTATAATTGTTCTATAAAACTCCCAGTAACATTTTTGATGTAAATAAGTTTATTCTAAATAGTAATCAGAAAGACAAAGGACCTAAAATAGCTAAAAACAATTTTTAAAAAGAAAAGAAGCAATCACTCTACCCAATATGAAGTCTTACCACACAGTTAATCAAATCAGTATAGAACCGACGGAACAACAAGCATACAGTCAATGAAACAGAATATAGAACCCAGAAATACACTCATGCTTATATGGTCAGCTAATTTTTTATAAAATTGCAAATGCAATTCAACAGAGAAAGAAAAAAGAATTTTTCTTTTATTTATTTATTTTTAGATAAGGTCTCACTCTCTCCCCCAGGCTGGAATGTGGCGATCCTCCAGAGCAGCTGGGACCACAAACACATGCCACCACACCCAGCTAACTTTTTATTTTTAGTAGGTCTCACTATGTTGCCCAGGCTGGACATGAACCTCTAGGCTCAAGCAATCCTCCTGGCTTGGCCTCCCAAAGTGCTGGGATTACAGGTGAGCCACCAAGCCTGACCAAGAATTTTCAACAAACTGGTAGAATAAATGGACATCCATAGGCAAAAAATGAACCTTGACTTAAAACTCACACTTTATACAAAAAATTAACTCAAAATGGATCAGATTTAGTAATAAAATTTTAAACTATAAAACTTTCAAGCAACATAAGAACCTTCAGAACCTATGGGTAGACAATGAATTCTTAGACTTGACGACGAAAGTATGATCTATTAAAAAAAAAACTAATCAATCGTACTTCATCAAAATTGAAATTTTTGCTGTGCAAAACACCCTGTGAAGAAAAGGACAGACTGGTAGAAAATACCAACACAACACAAGTGTCTAGAATACACAGAGAACTCTCAAAACTGAACTGTATTACTACAAACAGTTCAAGCAGAAAACAGGCAAAGACATGAACAAACATTTCACTGAAGAAGACATACAAAGGGCAAATAAACGCATCACATTCAACAGCATTAGTCATTAAAGAAATGCAAATTAAAACCACGATGCATGTATAAAAATAGGTAAAACAAAATTCTGTGGTAACACCAAAACACCACAGGGCTGTGGAGGATGTGGGGTTACAGGAGTGATAGCAAAAAGTGTATGGAATTTCTTTATGAGGTGAAGAAAATGTTATAAAATTGACTGTGGTGATAGTTATACATTATGCGTGAATATACTAAAAACCAATGAATTATATACTTTAAACAGGTAAACTGTACGGTATGTGAATTGTATCTCAATAAAGCTGGTATAAAAAATGAACAGAAAAAAAGACAACTTTTGAGGTTTATTTTTGCAAAACTGAAAAGCTATACTACTACGAAAACAAAATAAATCTGTATATCATAGAACAGTGTGTCATACCATCACATGAGTCACTAAAGGTAAAAAGAAAAATTTAAAAGCAGCAGGTTTTGCTCTGTAGATTTTAACTCATCTTCCCTACAGAGCATACTCAATTATTCTTGGTACTCCAGTGTTAGGCTTTTCTTTATTTGTATATATTTCTCCATATTACTTAAAATGAACTCTGCTTGAGATACATACATTCATTATTATATAAATAAACATGAGTTTTTTTCCAAAAAAAAAAAGAAAAGAAAAATTTATTTCCAGGAGAAAAGAAAACCCAAAATGCTCATTCCTGTAACTGGTATATTAATTCATTATCCTATTTTTAAAAATACAAAACGGTATGTTCATATGTTGCATGTTTATTTTAAAATAAATATTATCAGACAGAAAGTGTAATATTTTACTTCACAGATACAGACTTTGAAATTTCTAAGTATGTTTACATCTGTTTTGTAGATTTTTAAAGTTCTTTATTATGAAAGTTCTCAAATACACAATATAGAGAAAACAGTACAATGAACCCCATGTTCCAATAATCCGGCTTTAACAATTATCAACATTTTGTCCCTCTCTTTTTTCATTTTTTTTTTTTGAGACTGGTCTCGCTATGTTGCCCAGGCTAGTACCCATAGGCTCAAGCAATCCTCCCGCCTCAGCCTTCTGAGTAGTTGGGACTACAGAACTACAGCTACCCCGGCCCAATTTCTGACATTCTTTTTTCAATCCATTCCCCTTCCCCATTATTTTTTTCTGAAATAATTTAAAACAAATACATTTCTCTTGCAACTGTTTCGTATGTATCTTTATAAGAATATAAATAGGCATTTTCTTAAAAACATAACAATATTATGATACTGAAAAATAATGTCTTATATAATATCCAGTCTGTGTTCAATTTTCACCTGCTTAATATTATTAAAATTCAGCACATACAACACACTTATGCTTTATCCTTTAAATATATATAATGTAAATTAAAACAAAAATCATAAGATGAATCATACAGAAACCACACATACCAACGGGAAAAAATTAAATTATAAAATTAAGCGTTTAACAAAAGATCTTAGTTTCCAGTTAACTGGCTCACCCTCAGAAGCACTACGCCTACTCATTTTACTTTTTAAAGGAAAGAAAAACACCCTTATTTGAAAGTTTCCTTATAGAAAGAAATACTGCTTAAAATTGGACCTAATCCTTTAACCAATAAAATTGCCAACACAAACACTATCATATAATTTTTTTAATTGAAATAATATTTAAAGCAGTCAAGAGGGGAGTATATCAAACTAGGAATGGTCTCTTTAAAACTGAGAAATTAGTTATAGACAAATTATATTTTTAATAAACCTTTAGTGCAAACTATATTTAGGAAGTATTCCCATAATAAAGAATGTTTAAGAACAGCAAATCATGCAATTAAACTGTCAGAGAACTTTTAAATAATTAGAAGGTTAGGACAGAGTACACAAAACTAAAAATTACATTTCATTTCATAGTTTTTACACTTGTACAATTTTTAAAATTTTACAAATGTCATTAAGAACGTTATACTAAATTCAAGTCAATATAACCAGTAACTGATGTGCACCTGGAATAATCCCAATATTACTGTGAAATATTATTTTTATCACTGTATTTAATTCAATAATATTTTGTTTAAAATATTTACATCAATGTTCAAGAGATAATGTTTTAATTTCCTTGTTAGATTTTGATAGTAAGGTTACGCTTGCAACATTAAAACATGGTCCTCTTTTTTATCCTCAGGAAGAGTTTCTGTAAGATTCATGTTATTTTTACCTTAAAAGTTTGGAAGAAGTAACATGTGAAGCCATCTTGACCTGGAATGTTCTTCATGAAAAAATTTTTAGTTACAAACTCACACTTTTTAAAAACACTTCTAAGTTCTCTCCAAGTTTTTAGATTTCTTACAATGCAAATTTTAACTTGTGTTTTTCAAGGAATGTCAATCCTTTTGTAATTCCAAATTTAGTGTAAAATACTGGTCATAAAAATCCTCTTATCTTTTTAATATTTGTGGTATCTCTAGCAATATCCTCTATTTCATTCCTGGTATTCCTCCTTGTGTCTTCTTTTTCTTGATCAATACTGTATAACAATCACTTCTTAGTCTTTTGGCTAAGATCAAGTGCAGTAATATATAACTAGAGGTCTGTTAATTCTACTGGTCTATTTAAAAGAAAGACTTTTTGGCTTCTTTTATTTTCTCTATTCTCACCTATATAGTTTATTTTGTTCTATATTCTTTGGGTTTTACTTGCTTTTCTTTTCTAACTTCATGAGATGAACAAAGAGTGAATTTTAGCTTTTCTTCTTTCCCAGCGTGTACAACTGAGGCTAGAAATTTTCCTCAAAGGCTAGCTTTACCTTAATCTCACAAGTTTTTAAATGTTCACTTGTTATTCAAGTTACTTTTTCTAATTTTCACTGTGATATCATCTCTAACTCAATGAGTTATCTAAAAGCACATTCCAAAATTCCAAAAATTTGAGAATTATATAACTATATTATTTGTAATTGATTTTTAATTTAATCCCACTGTGTTCAGTAACAAACAGAATCATTTAAATCACCTGAAATTTGTTAAGACATGTCTAATGACCCAGCATGTTTCAATTTTGGTAAATGCTCCAGATGTGCTTGATTATATATTTGGACTTAAGAGTTATAGCCATGGCAAAGGACCTTGTGTTAAAATTTGACCTCTTCCTGCCAAAAACAACTATAAAAAATTAAACAGCATTGAAAAGCAGCCAATGTGGCAAGTTTAAAGGAAGTACAATTCCTGAGAAGAGAGAAGGACAACGAGATCAGATCCACATTCACCATAGTATTTTCTCCTAAAACACCTGGAACTCAGGGTAGCAAGGGAAGTGAGTCCTGGCAGAAACCAGCATTCCCAACCAACTGAAACAGGTATTAGAATTCAGAGAATCTAAAGCAACTGGAACTTCAGGGGAAAAAATCTTAGAGGGGGTGGGAAAGTACTGCAGGGTACTGAATCAAAAAAATCTTCATTTAATCTCTCCTTAAGAAGTCTGACAACTGCTAAAAAAACTTTGCATATACAGGGCAAGACTCCAAGAAACCCAGCAGAAAGCAGCAGGTGGGAAGCTAATGAGCTAAGGTGATATTGTAGCAACTGTACAGTGCTGAGGAAAAAATTTTAATTCAGGAATGCAGTGGTCTTGGCAAACACCCTAGGTTTTCATTTGAGACCCCAAAAGAAATAAGGACAAATTAAAACACATCAAACGCATCAAACTTAATAAAATCTCACACCAAACCAAAGGTCACCCAAGTCCTCCCAAAGGGAGATGGAGAACAAATGATTGGGGTTTTTTTGTCTCACAACATGACAGTGAATAAGCAGATCACACTCTCCTTTGGGAAGGGACTTGGGTGATCTGCTTGTTCTCTATCATCTTGCCAGACAAAAAAAAAAAAAAAAAATCATTTTAGCTGGAGGCTCTATAATCTTTAATACACAGTGTTAAGATTGTGAGTGATGCTTTAAAAAAAAGGTCAAATAATTGTAAAACTCAAAAAAAAAAAAAGATTTTAAAGTACACCCACAGGAAATTCAGATATAAAGGTAATACTGAGGCCTTTCATCCTCGCTTCTTCCTCCAACCCTCTTCTCCCATTGAACTTTCAAGCTTCCAGATTAAGAAAATTCACACTCAAGGAATACTTTCAAATCTGATATAGATCATGAGATATAGGTCTTCAAGGCTGATACTATAATTGAGTGAGTCATTGGCAGTCTTGGGAGACTCTGGCAATCTAAAGTTAGATTGTGGGCTCTGATAGGTTGTTTACAAAGATGGATGCCATCAATTTCTCCCATCCCAGTGCTTACATGCCACTCCTACTGTCGAGTGGTGGAGACTGTTCACTCTCCCCTTGAATCTCTGGTTGGCCCTGTGACTTCATACGTTCAACTGAATATGATAAGTGATGTCCTATAACTTCCCAACTGAGGACTTACAAGCCTTGTAGCTTTCATTCCTCCTTGTTGGAAGCCAGATGACATTTAAAGAAGCCCAAGAGAGATCAATGAATAATGAGAGACCATGTAAAGAGAAAGAGGCTTTAAGAAGAACTTGGGTTTCTTAGACAAAGCCAGTATCAAGACTTCAATCATGTGATGATATCATGTTGTGTATTTTAGTTTCAGCTCAACTGTCATAGCTGACACCATGTGGAGAAGAAAAGAGCCACTCCACTGAGCACTGCTCAGATTTCTGACTCAAACAATTATGTGGAAATAAAATGGTAACTGTTTTAAGTAGCTAAATTTTGGGATTGCTACATAGAAATAGATATTAGGAATATTCAGTTGCGCCTCCTCTTTCTAGCACAGGATTCAGCTAGCTCACTCAGTATGTTTGCCAGTTACCACTATCTTTCTCCTTACTAACTTCCAAAAACTTGTTCATATTGTCTCTTCTCCTGTCTCTTTTTCCTTAAGTCCAATTTCTAAATCATTTTATACTACTTTAGCTGGGTTTGGGGAAGAGAACATTAAATGCATGTGGTCACTCTATCATCTTTAACTAGAATTATTTTTTATAACACAAAAATTACAAACTTCAGTTCTATAGCTACTGTTATTATACATTACTTGAAGTGTACACCTGTGATATCGCAAAATATATATTTGGTCTTCATCTCAGTCTCCTGGCATGCAACTCCTAAAACCTTTGGAAGTCCCAAAGTGATGTGTCTTTTTGTATGCTAATGAGTTGACTACTGGCTGGCAGCCCTTATGTGGCTTCAGGATGGGAGCTGGTCACTGGAAAAAATAAGGCAGTATCAGAACACTGAGACTTTCAGCCCCAAACTCCTCAGCCTTCAGGGAGGGAGAAAGGAAAAGAGCTGAAGTTTAGGTTGCTTGCCAATGGTTTAATCAATCATGCCTAGATAATGAAGTTTTATAAAAAAAACTTTTTTAAAAACAGGGTCAGGGAATGTTTGGATAGCTGAACACCTGAAGGTTCCTAGAGGGTTGTGTGCCTGGAGAAGGCATGGAAGCTCTTCTTCCCTTTCCATTTAGCTTGCCCTGTGCATCTCTTCATCTGTATCCTTAGTAATATCTTTTATAATAAACTGGTAAATGTGTTTCCCTGACTTCTGTGAGCCACTCTAGCAAATCAATCAAATCCAAGAAGTAGGTAGTTGGAATCCTGATTTATAGCTAGCTGGTCAGAGCACAGGGAAAATAATCTGGGGCTTGTTACTGGTATCAAAAGTGGGAGGCAGTCTTGTGGTGTTGAGCCCTCAACCTGTGGGACCTGACACTATCTACAGCTCGACAGTGTCAAAATTAAATTGAATTCGAGGACAACCAGCTGGTGTCTGCTGCAGAACTGACTGATTGGTTGTTGGTGGGGAGAAATTCCCACATACTTCATGGTGATCAGAGGTCACAGAAGTCTTCTGTGTTGAATGCTGTGCCATGAGAGCAGAGGAAAAATAGGTTGCTTTTCCCACAGAATGGCATAACTCGCTGTGTATAACACTGCACTGAAACCCCAAAACAGAAGATAAAATTGATCTAAAACAAAATTTCCCAATACATTAATAAGAGTTATCTTTAGTATAGATATAATCAAGATCTATTATTTCATCTCAACTAGGTGAGTTACTCATGAATAATCTGAAGTGGACTGCTTTAAACAAAACGGTGATATGTATTAATATCATGATTCCTTTAAGCTTTTTGCAATTTTGATTTGTACAACACATTTCTCTTAGAATCTTTCAAGATCCAGAAACTGAGTTTTATGATTGTATATTTTCCTACACTTTCCTAAGAGAACTCTTGCCTACAGTCAATTATCTACTACTAAGTCAGTATGAAGAAAAGAGGGGCAATATATTGAAGTAAGCCAACACAACTTCCTGAGAAAAAAATGAAAACACACAAAACACATCCGTAACACAGAGACAGCAATGTCTTTTGTTATGTGCAATAAAACATTTCTTTCTGAACCAAAAGGCTCCAATGGCATCTTCTACTGAAGAAAACAGAAAGCAGTGTCTGAAGTTCTCTTGAATTCATGAAACAAAACTCATTATTACCTATTATCATTCTAAAATCCCAGCCTCTATGGATGTATAAAAATCCACTCGGGACTTCAAAAGATATTTACATAAAACATCTATATAATTATTATGAGATATTTTGTAATCTACTCATCTGACAAAGGGCTAATATCCAGAACCTATGAAGAACTCAGACAAATTTACAAGAAAAAAACAACTCCATCAAAAAGTGGGCAAAGGATATGAATGGACACTTCTCAAAAGAAGACATTCATACAGCCAACAGACACATGAAAAAATGTTCATCATCACTCACCATCAGAGAAATGCAAATCAAAACCACAATGAGATACCATCTCACACCAGTTAGAATGGTGATCATTAAAAAGTCAGGAAACAACAAGTGCTGGAGAGGGTGTGGAGAAATAAGAACACTTTTACACTGTTGTGGGACTGTAAACTAGTTCAACCATTGTGGAAGACAGTGTGGCGATTCCTCAAGGATCTAGAACTAGATATAGCATTTGACCCAGTGATCCCATTACTGGGTATATACCCAAAGGATTACAAATCACGCTGCTATAAAGACACAAGCACACATATGTTTATTGCGGCACTATTCACAGTGGCAGGAACTTGGAATCAACCCAAATGTCCATCAGTGACAGACTGGATTGAGAAAATGTGGCACATATACACCATGGAATACCATGCAGCCATAAAAAAGGATGAGTTCGTGTCCTTTGTAGGGACATGGATGCAGCTGGAAACCATCATTCTCAGCAAACTATCGCAAGAACAGAAGACCAAACACCACATGTTCTCACTCATACGTGGGAATTGAACAATGAGATCACTTGGACACAGGAAGGGGAACATCACACACTAGGGCCTATTGTGGGGAGGGGGGATGGGGGAGGGATAACATTAGGAGATATACCTAATGTAAATGACGAGTAATGGGTGCAGCACACCAATATGGCACATGTATACATATGTAACAAACCTGCATGTTGTGCACATGTACCCTAGAACTTAAAGTATAATAACAAAAAATAAATAGATAAATAAATAAATATTATTATGGGATAAAATTGTTCCAGGTAGGCCCTCATAATAATCCCTCTTCTAATTATTTGTTTTCCTTAATTATTCTGATGGTATAGAAAATGGATGTGTGAGCAAAGATAAACACAGAATATTATTTTGCAGTACAAAATAGCAATCAAGTATTAAACAGCTGAAGTAGTAAATATGCTATTTAAAAGTGAATTCTGCCTAGACTAAACTACCCTTTTTTATTCCTACCTGAAGTCAAAAGAATGCTAAAGGATCTTATAAGGAATAAACAAAAGACCTCATTCTCCTTAAAGTTTACACATGGCAAACCTGAAACTAGAATGATCTCCATAAGCTATCTACAGTGCTGAAAAGTAGTTTTGCTCAGCTTTTAAGATAATTTTATGTTTTAATTATGGTAAATTAATATCACATATGTTGTATAAAAAGATAAATAGGACCAATTTTAAACAAAATAAATATCTCTATATATTCACCTATTTGCTACACAAAATGGCTAATTCAAAGTCACTTGCCATTTTTGCGTGAGGCCTTCTGCACTGTCATTGGTGGGCAAGACTGGGCGGGTGTTATGTCTGAAGAAGCAGTAGAGCCTGTATGATGAGCCTTTACCTTGTCAGCCCAACTGACACCTGTGGGAGCCAGACGAGGAGCTGGCACTGTGCCAGTTGAACCTCTATGGAGAAAAGTAAACACATTTAATAAATTAAATATAAAAGAAAAACTTCTGAATGCTAAATGTATTTAAAATTTAAATTATGCATATGAATATCCACATTTATAGAATAATAATCTGCCATGGCAATTTAAGGTAACTATATTCATACATTTATCTTGATCTAATACTTCATTAATTTTATATAGTATAACATATGGGAATAAACAGAAAAGAATAAGGATAAAAGCCCTCGTTGTTTAAAAGAAAAATTCACTTAAATGAGGAAGCTTTTAAAAAATTATGCATCGATACCTTAAAGTTTTTATTTTCACTTACATGTTTTAATAATACAAATATTGGCCAAGCGCAGTGGCTCATGCCTGTAGTCCCAGCACCCTGGAAGGCCAAGGCAGGTGGATCACTTGAGGCCAAGAGTTCAAAACCAGCCTGGTCAACATGGTGAAATCCTGTCTTTATTAAAAATACAAAAATTAGCTGGGCGCGGTGGTGTGCACCTGTAACCCCAGCTACTCAAGAGACTGAGGCATGAGAATTGCTTGAGCCCAGGAGGCGGAGGTTGTAGTGAGCCAAGATTATGCCACTGCACTCCAGCCTGGGAGACAGAGTGAAACTCCAAAAAAAAAAAAGAAAAAGATATAAATATGCATTAATTTGTCAATCTTGATAAAGACACTACTAAAATAGGCTTTTTCTTTGTGTACATTTCTTACATGATCCACAAGCCTGATGATACCTCACTGACAACATCTAAATTTGGTTCCTTTAAAGTGGTGTGAAAATTCAGTGATGTCTATTACATAATTTAATGCACAATTCTCCTTAACCTTAATAATATTTTCCCCAAATTTATATAGTTGTCCTGTCTACTCCTTATTTGACAGCAACTTTAGCAGTTCCCTTTATCAAAGTTTCCGAAAATTTATCTTAGTTTTCACAACAACAATGACTCTTTTTACACTCATATTTTAATGGTCTACTTAATATTTAAATTATGAGTTAAAATAATGAAAACAATTCACATAAGCCAAGTTTGGTAACTAACAACACATTTGAAGTAAATATATAACTCAACCAGCAGGAGCAGAAGTGAGTAGATGTGCAAAATGTAGCCTATGAGCCAAAATTGTTCCTCAAGCTGAAAGACACAGTGTGTTCTATAATGATAATGAAGACTGAATTAACCCAATGACACAGCTACGTGGAGATCAATATAAGAACTTTTACCACACATGAATTAAAGGCTTTGAGGGTTAAAATAAACCATACACTATACAGTACTCTGAACCACACACCAATGAAATGCATTACAGGGCAAGTATCCTTAAAATGGTGCTTGAATATATAAATATTTGCTTTCATTTGCATATCTTTTCCCTACTCCACTTTGGTTCAACTATTAAATGGTCCCAAAGCCCATCAACCTTTAAAGGCAATACTATCTAATAACAAAGGAACTTGAAAGCAAAAGTTAGATTCTATTAAATAAACACTTCATCAGCTTTTACCAAGTGCCATACAGTGCTAGGCACTTAGAATAGAGAGATACAGCAGTAATCTTGCCTCAAGGAAGGTCCTAGTGTAAGTACAAAAAAATAGACATTAAAAGAAAAAGTGTAAGACACTGCAAAAACAATAAAACTGTATCCAAGGTTGAGCAGTACAAGAGGTGAAAGCTACTAACTGTGACATGAAGTTAGGAGACAAAAAGCAGTCAAGAAAGGTCAGGTTTTAACAGAGAAAAGAAAATGTCAGTTTTAACAGAGAAAAGAAAACATCAAGCAAACTACTTACCAACCCTTCCATTAAACATCAGATGTTAACATTCACTCTAAAGAAGTAGAGTCCAAAACAACTTAGTCTTAAAAACAATTAAATTTTTGTTTGTGCAAAACAAATGTGACAATTGTTTAAAATAATACAACTACTAGAGGTTGAAATACCATTTAAGGCAAACAAAGAGCTGACCAAAAAACTTAAAAGGAAAAGCTCAAGAATGAGACATCCATGGGGGACTTTGAGAAGTTCTAGCAAATTCCTGAAAATCAAGAAGGCCACACACATATGCAGGTTGTGTGCATACCTACGAAATACTTGAGAGGACCCTAATCTCTCACCTATGACTGGCCTTGAGAATCTAAGAAAGGAGGAACTGACAAGCAAAGGC
The DNA here is from genome assembly GCF_037993035.2 of Macaca fascicularis. Lineage (NCBI taxonomy): Eukaryota > Metazoa > Chordata > Mammalia > Primates > Cercopithecidae > Macaca > Macaca fascicularis. The sequence goes on from NC_088381.1 coordinate 54,090,706, forward strand.
AGAGTTATAAACTGCCAGAGCATTCAAAGTATGTCCCAACAGACACACAGAACTAGGTGAGAACTAAGAGATTTATTGGCTCAAGGTATTTAAGGAAACTTCTGTCAAATCATTAGTTGATGTTGACAAAACATACTGCTGAATAGTTGCATACAACATACATCAACATACACTCATACTGTATGTACCCATGAAACAAAGTGTACAGACGTCACAGAATGAGTTAAGTGTAGCACTAAACTAACAGTAACGACAACAGTCAGTTACAATCCTGGAGAGGGTAGCTATCTGATCTCCAAAGCTGTCACATTTTATCATTTAAAATGCTTACTTTTCAACCAAAAAAAAAAAAAAAAATCAGAAGATGTGCCAATAAACAGGAAAGTATGGCCCATTCACAAGAAGAGCAGCAACAGGAAGCCCAGACACTGGACTTCCTACACAAAGACTTTAAATCAACTATTAACTACATTTAAAGAACATCAAAGTGGCCAGGCGCAGTAGCTTGTACCTGTAATCCCACCACCTTGGGAGCCCAAGAAGGATGGATCACTCGAGGCCAGGAATTCGAGACCAGCCTAGCCAACATGGCAAAACCCTGTCTCTACTAAAAATACAAAAATTAGCTGGGCATGGTGGCACGCGCCTATAATTCCAGCTACTCAGGAGGCTGAGGCACGAGAATCGTTTGAACCCAGGAAGTGAACATTTCAGTGAGCCGAGATCATGTCACTCTACTCCAGCCTGGGCAACACAGTGACACTACATCTCCAAAAAAAAAAAAAAAACAAAGAAGAAGAAAAAGAAAAAGGAACAGATCCTCAAAGACCTAATGGGATAGCATCAAGAGTACAAACAAGTGTATAGTGGAATTTTCAAAGGAGAGAAGAGAGAGAAAGGGGCAGGAAAAAAAAACATTTAAAGGAATAATGGGCAAAAACTCCCCAAATTTGATTGAAAACATTAAATACATATCCAAGAGACTCAACACACTCCAAGTATGATAATCTCAGAAAGCCACACTTAGATATATCATAGTCAGAAGATCAAAAGCCAAAGACAGACAATCTTGAAAGAATCAAGAGAGAAGTGATGGATCACATTCAAGGATTCTCAATAACAGCTGATTTCTCATAAGAAACTATAGCAGCCAGAAGGCAGTAAGGAAACATAAAGTGCTGAAAGAAAGGATTGTTAACCAAGAATTCTACATACTACAAAACTACCCTTCAAAAACTGAAAGATAAATTAAGACAGACACTGAGAAAATCTGTTACTAACAGACCTACCCAACAAGAAATACTAAAGCGAGTCCAGGCTCAAACAAAAGGACAATAGATAGTAACTCGAATTCATACGAAGAAATGAAGACTCCAGTAAAGGACTAGAAAAGAAAACCATACAGGTAACCACAAAAGACAATATAAATGTAGTTTTTCTTTGTAACTCTTTTCTTCTCCTATCTGATTAAAGAGATAACGGCATAAAACAGTAATTTTTAAACTGTGTTGAGCTTGTAATATATAAATAATGTAATTTGTATGACAATAACACACTGTATGACATATATTAATATATAGATCTATTGCAAAGGAAATTGTTAATTCATGTTATAAAATATTTGGCATGAAATATGTGAGTTTTAATCTTTGGATTACTATTTATGATTGAATATATTACATGTCCTAAAAGCTAAACTATAATCTCCTGGATTTTTTTTTTTTTTTTTTTTTTTTTTTTTTTTTTTGAGACAGAGTCTCACTCTGTTGCCCAGGCTGGAGTGCAGTGGCATGATCTTGGCTCACTTCAACCTCCACCCCCCCTGCCCCCAAGCAGCTGGGATTACAGGCACGTACCATGACACCGCCTAATTTTTGTATTTTTAGTAGAGATGGGGTTTCGCCATTTTTGCCAGGCTGGTCTTGAACTCCTGACCTCAAGTGATCCTCCCACCTGGGCTTCCCAAAGTGCTGGGATTACAGGTGTTTTTACTTTTTATTTAGACAATTTCAAACATATCCACAATGCAGGAAGACAGGTCCCTTGGTAAACCCAGCTCTTCCCTCTCTGGCTTGCAATTTTCAGAAAAAATGTACCAAGAATGCAACATCTTGAAATAAGAAGGAACTGACCACAACAGCTCAGGCTTTGTCCTTATCCCCGTAGAAGAGGACATCCTGCAACCCTTGCACTCAGTAACCTAAGTGACATCGGTGTATAAAATCCAGAGCAGGGTGCTTTTGGGGTCTTTTGGCTGTGGTAATAAATGGAGCTCATACAAATGAAACTCCATTCCCCTAGTTAGCTTTCCTGAGTCCCGGGGGACTATCTTGCCATGGATCCTAGGTTTCTGTTGATTCTTGCTGCCTATCTATGAGTAACAACGTTGCTTTACCTGACTTGTGCAAGTCAGCATATGACTCACCAAACTCCTCCTCTGGCAACTGGGCTTATGCAAAATCTTCCATCAGCTCTAGGAACCTTAGCAGAAATTGATGAGATGTTTAGAATCCTCCCCTGGGATTGCTAACCAACACACAGTGTTCCCCTCCTAAGTGTCAGAACCTGTATACAGTATTCTGCGTAACATATACATGGATATTTTTATAATAGAATATCAGAATCATAATACTATAACTAAGAAAATAATTTACTGTAATGCAAGTCTTAGTAGTTTTTTCTTCGTTCATCTCACCCAAAATTTAAGCTTCGTCGAGCATTTGATGTTACATTTATTCTATCTGTTGATGGACTTGGAATCACATGGCGTCCCGGAGACATCTTCTTTACTTCCCATGCCAATGATGTTGGTCTGCCAATTCAATATATAAACCAGATTAAATTAACAGAGAAAAGGGAGAAACAATCTTTTCTCTTAGTTGTTAGTGGGTGAAAAACTAATCCTACTTTTCAACAACAAAAAAAATCAGAACATGTGCAAATTTTCCCCTAGAGCATTGATTACCAGAAAGTTATCATACTACCAGTGAGAAATCATAGTTGATAAATGGTTCAGGATTTTCTATCGACTGCAGCATAGCAACACTACTCCAATTACCTCAAAAAGGTCATGGAGTTACAGGGATATGAGATACATTACTTATGATTTATAACAAGCCCAGCTAAAAAAATATTAAAAAGGCAATGATACTACTACTTCAATCTACTTGTCTCTGATGTCCTGGAGAGTTTGTGAAACACGTATCAAAAGAAAGAATATGGTAAGGGTTAAATGAAGAGTAGGAAAATATAAAATGTCCTTCCTCCACCTCTTAATCACTCATGAGAGTAGGATTTCACTGCTCTTTGCTGGGAAAGCTAAGAAAGATTTCACTGCTCTTTGCTGGGAAAGCTAAGACTTGTAACTTAACGTCTACTCCTCCTTCATTGGCCCCACAACCAACTGGCTTACAGGATGCATAATATGCCCTTAATCAGATCCCCATAACTCCCATGGGTATCCCTGTGTCTTCCTCTCCATTTCCTTTCAATCTTGCCAACTGTTGATATCTGCTTTTAAAAATTTCACTGGCAAATGGTATTTCATTGTCTTTGTTTTCTAAATTATATGTTTATTATCATTACTAGTGAAACTGAACTTTTTAACCAGTCATCTGAATTTCTTCATTTGGGATTCACATGTTGGTATCTTTCCCTCATTTTTTCCACTGGGATTGGCACCGTTTTCTGATTAATTTGAAATACTTTACTACAACTCTTATGGCTACAAATCCATTGGCATTGGTGATACAACTATTTTGCCTTTAATTTTTCCTCTGTATTTGGAAACATTTGTTTTCTTCCTATTTAATCACTGTATCAATATTTTTCTTTGTAATGTCTGCCTTTGTCTTACAAAGTCCTCATATGCAAAACAAATATATAAATATTTACCTCTATTTTTTCTTTAAACATATACAACTACAGTTTTTACATTTAAATCTCAAGGCTAGCCAAAATAAATTTGGATGCATGATTTGAAGAATGCAAGATGGATAATGCCATCTACAGAGCATTTTAAGACTGCTTTCCATATACAGGTGCTGTCTCATGAGGCAACGAAGAGAAGTGCTGATAACTGGCAAAAGTAAAAGGGATGCTTCAGCCGGGCATGGTGGCCCATTCCTGTAATCCCAGAACCCTGGGAGGCCAAGGAGGACAGATCACTTGAGGTCAGGAGTTCGAGCCCAGCCTAGTCAACACGGTGAAACCCTGTGTCTACTAAAAATACAAAAATTAGCTGGGTGTGGTGGTGGGTGCCTGTAATCCCAGCTACTTGGGAAGCTGAGCCTTAAAAGTGGAAGGTGGAGGTTGTAGTGAGCCAAGATGGCACCAATGCACTCCAGCCTGGGTTACAAAGTAAGACTCTGTCTCCAAGGAAAAAAAAAAAAGGATGCCTCAGGTATATTTTTGAACCACAGTGCCAAGAGAGGAATGGTAACCACTCTGTTAAGCTTGGGTTTGGCTTATGTATCTTTCCCAATACAATCCTCAAAACAGTCACTAATAGGTAATCGAATTTTGCAAGCACAAAAAGAATCTATTTTTTTAATGCATTGTTGATTACATTATAGACCTTCTTTGGATACAATAAACAAACTCAATCAAGTTAAATTTAAAAAATGAAAAGAAAAAGAAAATAAAGATTTATTGTAAGGATATAAACTGTACAAGGTCAAAGACATCCAAAAGTTGGGGCAGACTACAATTAGGGCTCGCAAGGATTAGGGCCAGTATAGGCTCTCAAAGGCCACATCATTTCTGTTTCTCCCTGTAAACCTATGCCCTTTTTTTTTCCCCAACCTGTTTTACTCTGCTTGTTGTCACAAGTGACAATATAATCAAAAGTCCCAAATCAGCATGATGATCTCTTAGCTTGGTTCAACCCAGTGAAAGAATGAAACCCCAGATCCAATCACCTATTACCAAGGGTAAGGGTAAAATAGCTTAGTACAAACAAAGACATTTAGGCCTGACCCACCCAGGGACTGTGGATGAAGTAGGCACTAAAAAACTATCAAAAATTTTACTGTGAGAAACAAAAATGTTAAAAGGATCAACCTATCTTAGTTTCCCTAGATTTGGTTTCCCGGGAATCCAGCCCTTCTGGATTTCTGTCTTGGAATTCCTTTACCCTACTGGTTCTGCCTGCCTACTGTAGGGCTGACACATTACTATGAGACAAAGATGCCTTTTTTACTGGATAGTTTCACCCACTAAGATTGAACCAAGATTAAATCCAAGGCAAAGAGGCAGGATAGGCCTATTCGCTCTGGAGGAGGGAAAAAAAAAGCAGCCTTGTAGCTCCATGTGACTTGGCAAGTTTACCAGAGTTTAGGAATTACTTAGATGTCTAAACTAAACTGCTATTTTACCTTTGTACATAACCAAAATAATACTAAGTCCATCTGGTTATCTATCTCTGGAGTATCTAATACTCCTTACTGTTACTACCTTAATCTGAGTAGCCATTATCTCTAAACTACATTGCTGTATCTCAACCTTCCCACATGGCAGCCAAAATGATCTTTTAAAAACATAATTCTAATATGTCAATTCCCTACTTTAAAACCCTTTATTGGCTCAAAGTCAAATCTAAATCCCTTATTATTTCTACAGAGCTCTACACAATGTGGTCCTAGCCTAGCTCTGTAGGTTCATCTCATGCTACTCTCCCCTTGTTCTTTTCACTCCTGCCTTACTAAATTCCTTGATTACACTGTGCTCCCTTCCACTTCAAAGACATCACACACGCTGTTAGCATTATCTCGAATTACTCTTTTCTCTTTGTCTAACTCCTACTTAATAATTCTGTCCCAATTTAAATGTCACCTCCTCAGGTAAGCCTTCCTGGCTGGACTTAGCAAACTGGTTAAGGGTACTTTTTCTCATAGTCATAGAGAAAGCTGTATTTCTTCTTGATGACACTTGGCACATTTATACTTACTTAACATCAGTCTTTCCTATTAGAAATGCGCTTAGTCCATCCAGGCTGCTACAACAAAATACCTTATGACTGGGTAATTTATAAACAACAATAAGAAATTTATTTCTCACAGTTCTGGATGCTGGGAAGTACAAAATCAAGGTGCCAGCAGATTCAATGTCTGATACGAACTCTGTTCCTTATAAAGATCATCTTTTAGCTGTGTCCTCACATGGTGGAGGCGTAATAGCTCCCACTTCTTTTATATGTCACTAATCCCATTCATTAATCCCATTCATGAGGGCTCCACCTTCCCGACTTAACTACCTCCTAAAGCCCCCACCTCTTAATACTATCACATTGGTGATTAAATTTCAACATATGAATTTTGGGAAGGCACATTCAGGCCATAGCACGTACTACATACTTCATGAGGGCAGCGACTGCATCTGTCCTCTTGACCACAAAGTCAGAGAGCTTGGCACACAGCACTCAGATACTATGTGGTGATTCCAAATGAATCTTTCTAAAGGAGCTTTGATCTCGTAATATTCCCCTAATCAAAAATCATCAATTTTCCTCATTGCCTAATACATTAAGAAGAAATACTGTATCTTTCCTTACTACCTGGACTTCGCACATGCCCTACACTTACACAGCTGTTTAAATGTATTCCCTTCACTGAAATGGCCAACCAGCTGGTAAAATCCATCCCATCCTTCAAACAGTTCGAGATCCTCCTGAAATCTTCCCTGATCTATAATCCAAAATACATTTGTCCTTCTCTGAAGAACCATAATAGTCTTTTGCACTAAGTTCTATTTTTATCACACTCAGGCTATAGATTCCATGAGTAGTAAATGTGTCACATTCAACAAATCTCTGTACTGAATAAAGTGATAATACCCAATTAATACCCACTGATAAATATCCAATAAACATTTGTTATTTAATTGAATGAGAAATGCAGCACCTTTTAGATTTTTACAAGTTTCAAGTCAATATGAGGTTAACTTTATTGTCAGTTTCAATGATTGCTATTGAAACTGCTGAATGATAGGAATATTGAGACCAGAGAGCTCATTACCTGCTTTGAGCATCTGTCTTCTCTAGCTTTTCCTGAAGCTGAATCCAGTCAATCAATGCTTTGAAATCTCTTACATAGTTATCCAGCATCATTAGCACCTCCTAAAAGAAACAAACAAAAAAAAAACATTAAATTCCACTCTGAGACTAAAACCTTTGAAGAAAAAAAGAGAGTGAACTTAAGAATTAGTTTTTACATTATACTGTTCAATGAAAAAGCTGCATAAGTTACTGATATAGGTTTTTTTTTTCATTCTGTTTGGTAAGATAATAAGAAATATAACAGGTTGAAAGTCTAAAGACCAAGAAATGATATTCATGTTCCTTCTCAAAACCTCCCCCAATAGCCATCCTTTCAACCTTTTTATTATGAACTTTAATATACAGAAAAGTACACTAAATATAAATCCAGCTGCACACTTGCAGTCCCAGTCACTCCAGAGGCTGAGGCAGGAGAATTGCTTAAGCCCAGGAGTTCAAGACCAGCTTGGGCAAGATAATAAGATGCCATCTTTAAAGAATAATAATAATATTAAAAATTGGCAATGTTTTTCAAGGTTCGACCATCTGGTAGCATATATCAGTACTTCATTTCTTTTTATGGCTGAATGACTGCATGAATATAGTATATCTGTTTATTCATTTATCAGTTAATATTTGGGTTGTTTCTACTTTTTGTTTATTATGAAAACTGCTGTTATAAAAATTTGTATCCAGGTTTTTCTGTGAACATGTTTTCAATTCTCTTGAGTATATACCTAGAAGTGGATTTGCTGAGTCATATGATAACTCTTAACTACCAAACTTTTTTCCACAGCTGCTGCATCATTTTACATTCCCAGCAGCAATTTATGAGAGTTCCATATTCTTCACGTCCTTGCCAAAACTTGCTGCTTTCTGACTTTTTTATTCTAGTCATCCTAAATGAGTGTGAAGTGCTATCATTGGGAGTTATGTGCATTTCTCTGATGACTAATAACTTTGTGCTTTTCATGTACATTAGACATTTGTTTACCTTTTTGTTTGTTTGTTTTTTTGAGACGGAGTCTTGCTCTGTCACCCAGGCTGGAATGCAGTGGCGTGCTCTCTCAGCATCTCGGCTCCCTGCAACCTCCACCTCCCAGGTTCAAGCAATTCTCCTGCCTCAGCCTCCCAAGTAGCTGGGATTACAGACAGGTGCTACCACCCCTGGATAATTTTTTGTATTTTTAGTAGAGATGGAGTTTCACTGTGTTAGCCAGGATGGTCTCGATCTCCTGACCTCATGATCCACCTGCTTCAGCCTCCCAAAGTGCTGGGATTACAGGTGTGAGAGCCACTGCACCCAGACGACATTTGTATATCTTAAAAGAAATGTCTATTCAAATCCTTTGCCCTTTTTTACTGAGTTATTTGTCCTTTTTATTGTTGAGCTGTAAAGTTCTTTATACATTCTAGATATTAGACCTTCATCAACCATATGGTTGACAAATATCTTGTCCCATTATGTGGGTAATTTTTCCATTTGAGAGTATCTTTTGACACACAAAAGTTTTTAATTTTGATAAAGCTCAATTTATTTTTTCTCTGGCTTTGGGTGTCATAGTCCGAGGTCACAAAGATGTGTATGTTTTCTTCAAAGAGTATTATACTTTCAGTTCTTATATTTAGGCTTTAAACTGTATTCAGTTAATTTTTGTATACAGTGTGAGGTAAAAATCCAAATTCGTTTGTTGCATACAGATATCCAGGTGTCCTAACACCATTGTTGAAAATACTATTCTTTCCCCCATCAAATGGTTCTTGCACTCATGTCAAAAATAAAATTCATACACAGATGTATGAATTTATTCCAAGGATTTAAAATCTATTTCATTGATCCATATATCTATCCTACTGCCAGTACCACAGAATTTGATTATTGTGGTTTTTTACTAAGTTTTAAATTCAGGGGGTCTAGGTCCTCAAACTTTGTTCTTTTTCAAGACTATTTTGGCTATCCTATATACTTGCATCCCCATATGAATTTAAGATCCACTTGTTCATTTCTGCCAAAAAGGGGGAAGGGAGCAATTGGAATGTTCATAGGTATTGCACTGAATCTGGGTATCACTATGGGAAATACAGCCACCTTAACACTATGAAGTCTTCTGTTCATGAATTTTGAATATCTTTTCCTTTAATTAGGTTTCTCTTATTTCTTACAATGATTTTTCATAGTTTCTTTCAATTATATTTTATAGTTTGTGTGTACATCTTGTACTACTTTAGTTAAATTTATGCCTAAACATTTTATTGTTTTTGATGTTATTTTAATGTAACTGCTTTCTTAATTTCGTTTTTGGATTGTTTATTCCCAGTGTATAAAAATACAACTGATTTTTGAGTGTCCATCTTGTATCCTGTAATTTTGCTAAACTTGTTTATTAGCTCTAATAATTGGGGGGCAGGTGTCTTTTAGAGTTCTTTATATATAGAATCATGTCATCTGCAAGTACAGTTTTACTTCTTCCTTTCCATCTAGATGTTTTCTATTATGTTTTCTTGTCTAATTGCCCTGCCTAGAACCTTTAGTACAATATTGAGTGTAAGTGGCAAGACAAGACATCACTGTCTTGTTTCTGATCTTAGATGGGAAAGCTTTCAGTCTTTCACTATTAACCATGACATTAACTGTGGATTTTTCGTAGATACTCTTTATCAGATTAAGGAATTTCCCTATTGAATGTTTTTATCATGAAATGGTATTGGCTTTTGTCAAATGCCTTTTCTCCACCAACCGAGATAATCTGTGATCTTTTTCCATTCATTCTATTAATATATTCTGTTTATTGATTTTCATATGCTCAACCCACTCTTACCTTCCTGGACTAAATCCCACTGGGTCATGATGTTACAGACCTTTTCATGTACTGCTAGATTTGGTTTGCTATTACTTTGTTGAGAATTTTTATGTCTGTATTTGTAAAAAATATTGCTTAACTAACATTATTTTTAACTTCAGTGTTTAGAAGAATTCACTGGAAAAATCACTAAAGTTGGGAATTATTTGGGGGATGGGTATTTTTAATTATAAACTCAGTTAATAGTTACAAAGTGACATAGGTTTTCAATTACTTATGTCCGTTTTTATTGTTTTTCTAAGAATTAATACTTTTTGTGTAAACTTTCATTGTACAAAAGGAATCCCAGTTCTCCCACTATATGTGGTCCAACTTCACAGATAGCATCCCAACTTCCATGAATCCAAACAGAGAATTTTAGATACCCAAATCACCTAGCTGACAGCAGAAGGGACTCAGTATTCTGAGTCTCCAGGGATCACAGAGAATAAAGAGGTGATTTTCAACGGGTGTGTGAGCACTTCCAGCAGCTACCTCCCTGGGTACAGGAAAGAGAAAACGGGCCAAAACTACTAGCCCCCAGTTTCTCCACAGAAAGGGTTTGTCTGCACACTTTTCCAGCTGCAGCCTGAGGGTTTGGGCTTATAACTAGCCTGCATCTGGAAGCCAGTGGAGCAGGTAAACAATAGACCTCCAGAAGCCTCAAGGGGCTTATGGGTACCTCCTGCCCCTTCTCCCCTTCATCCCCACACCCACCCCCAGCCTTGCTCCAGCAATAAAACTAGGTCTGCAGATTTTCCCTGGAAGGAGTTTGCATGTACATGGCATGCCCCAACTTTTACAGCTCCCACCCAAAGGACTGGCTCCTAAATCACCTAGCCCTGGGAGTTGAGGCTCTGCATTTGTGAATCTCCCTAAACTACAAAGAGCAAAGAGCTGCTTTTTAAACAGGTAGAGTTCCAGCAGACAACCTCCCAAGGTCAGCACTGAGCTAAAAAGCAAAAACTCCTGACTCCCAGTTTCTCCCTAAAGGAGACTGACTACATACCTTAAAGTCCTGACTTCTCCAGCTGCTACCTGTAGATCAGGCATTACTTAGCCTCCATCTGGGAACTGAAACTGCAGGAAATTAGCAGTCTTCTGGGACCACAAATACGCATGTGGGGACTATCCACAACTTCACCTGCTGGCATGCTCCAGAGATAAAGCCAAGTCTCCAGTTAACCTGCCTATCTCCAAGAGAAGATAGATTAGGCATCTGTCAGGCCCCTGGGAGCAACAAAGTACAAAGCAATGGGTCAAATGACTGTGCAGTCTGAACAAGAATATGGCATCACTGCAGATCCTCTCCCCAGCTTAAACAAAATGAGAGAAAAACTCCAGCTCCTAGCTACTCCCTGAGAAACGAGAAACTGGAACACACATTTAATACCACCAACTTTTCCAGCTGGATCTTGAGAGATGGATTTCTAACATGCTTGTCTCAGGATACTAACAGGACTTGGCATACCCTAATCTGGGGGCCACTAAGAACAAAGACTGCAGTTTAGATCAGCACAAAGGTTTGAGAGGCACCTAGAATAACTAGCTGAACTGACAGGTAAGATCCATCTCCTACCCAAGGCCAGTATGACAAGACTAGGAAAGGCAGTTGCCTTACCTAATGCACAGAAACAAACACTAAGCGTCAAAGAAAATGAAGAAACAGGTATATAAGTTCCAAATAAAAGAGTAAGATAAACCTCCAGAAACTGATCCTAATTAACTGCCAATATGTGACTTATCACATAGAGAACTCAAAAGAACAGTCATAAAGAAGTTCATCAAGGTCTGAAGGAGTAATGCATAAAACTAGCTAAAAATTTCTGCCAAGGGACAGAAAATACAAAAAGTACCAAACAGAAATCATATAGCTGAAGAATATAATATTCAACTGAAAATTTTAATACAAGGGTTAAACGGCAGACTAGATTAAGCAGAAGAATAATCAGGAACTCTAAGACAGGTCATCAGAAATCATTTAAGATGAGGAACAAAAGGAAAAAATGAAAAAGAGTAAAGAAAGCTAAAGGGACTTACAGAGCAGCATCAAGCAGAACTAAATATGCATTATTGGAATTAGAAAAGAAGAAGAGAAAGTGACAGAAGGCTTATTCAAAGTAATGATGGTTGAAAACTTCCCAAACCTGGGAGAGGAACTAGAAATCAAAATCCAGAAAGTCCAAGTAACAAACTAGATGAATCCAGAGATATCTACACTGAGACACATTATAATCAAATTGTCAAAAGTTAAAGGCAAAGACAGAATTATGAAAGCAGTAAAACAAAAGTTACTTATTACACACACAGAGGCCCCCATAACACTATCAGTAGATTTTTAGCAGAAACTTTGCAACCCATAAAGGCTGAAATGATAAATTCAAAGTACTGAACAAAAAAGAAAGTATCAACCAAAAAAATTATACCCAGAAAATCTGTCCTTCAAAAATAAATTAGTGATAAAGACTTTCAAAGACCAAAAAAAGCTGAGGGAGTTAATCACTACTATACCGGATTTACGAGAAAAGCTAAAAAGGTTGTTCACATTGAAATAAAAAGAAACTAAACACCAACATGAAAGCATAAGTAAGAAATTCACTGGAAAACGAAATATATAAAGAATAAAAGAACATTTTATTACTATAACAGTGGTGGGCATATCAATTATAATCCTATTATAAAAGATAAGAGATAAAAGTATTAAAAATATTTATGGAGGGGCGGAGCAAGATGGCCGAATAGGAACAGCTTCAGTCTCCAGCTCCCAGCGCAAGCGACACAGAAGACAGGTGATTTCTGCATTTTCAACTGAGGTACTGGGTTCAGCTCACTAGGGAGTGCCAGACAATCGATGCTGGTCAGCTGCTGCAGCCCGACCAACGAGAGCTGAAGCAGGGCGAGGCATCGCCTCACCTGGGAAGTGCAAGGGGGAAGGGAATCCCTTTTCCTAGCCAGGGGAACTGAGACACACAACACCTGGAAAATCGGGTAACTCCCACCCCAATACTGCGCTTTACCAAGGGTCTTACCAAATGGGCACACTAGGAGATTATATCCTACACCTGGCCAGGAGGGACCCACGCCCACAGAGCCTCCCTCACTGCTAGCACAGCAGTCTGCCATCTAACCTCAAGGCAGCAGCCAGGCTGGGGGAGGGGCGCCTGCCATTGCTGAGGCTTAAGTAGGTAAACAAAGCCACCAGAAAGCTCGAAATGGTGGAGCCCACCACAGCTCAAGGAAGCCTGCCTGTTGCTGTAGACTCCACCTCTGGGTGGAGTCTGACAGCTGTCTGACAGCTTTGAAGAGAGCAGTGGATCTCCCAGCATGGAGGCTGAGATCTGAGAACGGACAGATTGCCTGCTCAAGTGGGTCCCTGACCCCTGAGTAGCCTAACTGGGAGACATCCCCGACTAGGTGCAGACCAACACCTCACACCTCACACGGTGGGGTATACCCCTGAGAGGAAGCTTCCAAAGCAAGAATCAGACAGCAGGACTTGCTGTTCAGCAATATTTTGTCTTCTGCAGCTCTGCTGCTGATACCCAGGCAAACAGGGTCTGGAGTGGACCTCAAGCAATCTCCAACAGACCTACAGCTGAGGGTCCTGACTGTTAGAAGGAAAACTTACAAACAGGAAGGACACACACACCAAAACCCCATCAGTATATCACCATCATCAAAGATCAGAGGCAGATAAAACCACAAAGATGGGGAAAAAGCAGGGCAGAAAAGCTGGAATTTCAAAAACTAAGAGCGTATCTCCCCCTCCAAAGGAACGCAGCTCATCGCCAGCAATGGATCAAAGCTGGACGGAGAATGACTTTGACAAGATGAGAGAAGAAGGCTTCAGTCCACCAAACTTCTCAGAGCTAAAGAAAGAATTACGTACCCAGCGCAAAGAAACTAAAAATCTTGAAAAAAGAGTGGAAGAATTGATAACCAGAATAATTAATGCAGAGAAGGCCATAAACGAACTGACAGAAGTGAAAACCATGACACGAGAAATACATGACAAATGCACAACCTTCAGTAACCAACTCGATCAACTGGAAGAAAGAGTATCAGCGACTGAGGATCAAATGAATGAAAGAAAGCGAGAAGAGAAATCTAAAGAAAAAAGAAAAAGAAATGAACAAAGCCTGCAAGAAGTATGGCATTATGTAAAAAGACCAAATCTACGTCTGATTGGGGTGCCTGAAAGTGAGGGGGAAAATGGAAAGTTGGAAAACACTCTTCAGGATATCATCCAGGAGAACTTCCCCAACCTAGTAGGGCAGGCCAACATTCAAATCCAGGAAATACAAAGAACGCCACAAAGATACTCCTGGAGAAGAGCAACTTCAAGACACATAATTGCCAGATTCACCAAAGTTGAAATGAAGGAAAAAATCTTAAGGGCAGCCAGAGAGAAAGGTCGGGTTACCCACAAAGGGAAGCCCATCAGACTAACAGTGGATCTCTCGGCAGAAACTCTCCAAGCCAGAAGAGAGTGGGGGCCAATATTCAACATTCTTAAAAGAAAAGAATTTTAAACCCAGAATTTCATATCCAGCCAAACTAAGTTTCATAAGTGAAGGAGAAATAAAATCCTTTACAGATAAGCAAATGCTTAGAGATTTTGTCACCACTAGGCCTGCCTTACAAGAGACCCTGAAGGAAGCATTAAACATGGAAAGGAACAACCGGTACCAGCCATTGCAAAAACATGCCAAAATGTAAAGACCATCGAGGCTAGGAAGAAACTGCATCAACTAACGAGCAAAATAACCAGTTAATATCATAATGGCAGGATCAAGTTCACACATAACAATCTTAACCTTAAATGTAAATGGACTAAATGCTCCAATTAAAAGACACAGACTGGCAAACTGGATAAAGAGTCAAGACCCATCAGTTTGCTGTATTCAGGAGACCCATTTGACATGCAGAGACACACATAGGCTCAAAATAAAGGGATGGAGGAAGATTTACCAAGCAAATGGAGAACAAAAAAAAGCAGGGGTTGCAATACTAGTCTCTGATAAAACAGACTTTAAACCATCAAAGATCAAAAGAGACAAAGAAGGCCATTATATAATGGTAAAGGGATCAATTCAACAAGAAGAGCTAACTATCCTAAATATATATGCACCCAATACAGGAGCACCCAGATTTATACAGCAAGTCCTTAGAAACTTACAAAGAGACTTAGACTCCCACTCAATAATAATGGGAGACTTTAACACCCCACTGTCAATATTAAACAGATCAACAAGACAGAAAGCTAACAAGGATATCCAGGAATTGAAATCAGCTCTGCACCAAGCAGACCTAATAGACATCTACAGAACTCTCCACCCCAAATCAACAGAATATACATTCTTCTCAGCACCACATCACACTTATTCCAAAACTGACCACATAGTTGGAAGTAAAGCACTCCTCAGCAAACATAAAAGAACAGAAATGATAACAAACTGTTTCTTAGACCTCAGTGCAATCAAACTAGAACTCAGGATTAAGAAATTCACTCAAAACCACTCAACTACATGGAAACTGAACAACCTGCTCCTGAATGACTACCGGGTAGATAATGAAATGAAGGCAGAAATAAAGATGTTCTTTGAAACCAATGAGAACAAAGACACAAAATACCAGAATCTCTGGGACACATTTAAAGCAGTGTGTAAAGGGAAATTTATACCACTAAATGCCCACAAGAGAAAACTGGAAAGATCTAAAATCTGCACCCTGACATCACAATTAAAAGAACTAGAGAAGCAAGAGCAAATACATTCAAAAGCTAGCAGAAGGCAAGAAATAACTAAGATCAGAGCAGAAGTGAAGGAGAGTGAGACACACAAAAAACCCTTCAAAAAATCAATGAATCTAGGAGCTGGTTTTTTTAGAATGTCAACAAAATTGATAGACCGCTAGCAAGACTAATAAAGAAGAAAAGAGAGAAGAATCAAATAGACACAATAAAAAAATGATAAAGGGGATATCACCACCGACCACACAGAAATACAAGCTACCATCAGAGAATACTATAACTACCTCTATGCAAATAAACTAGAAAATCTAGAAGAAATGGATAAATTCATGGACACATACACTCTCCCAAGACTAAACAAGGAAGAAGTTGAATCCCTGAATAGACCAATAACAGGCTCTGAAATTGAGGCAATAATTAATAGCCTACCAACCAAAAAAAGTCCAGGACCAGACAGATTCACAGCCGAATTCTATCAGAGGTACAAGGAGGAGTTGGTACCATTCCTTCTGAAACTATTCCAATCAACAGAAAAAAAGGGAATCCTCCCTAACTCATTTTATGAGGCCAGCATCATCCTGATACCAAAGCCTGACAGAGACACAACAAAAAAAGAGAATTTTGAACCAATATCCCTGATGAACATCGATGCAAAAATCCTCAGTAAAATACTGGCAAACTGTATCCAGCAGCCCATCAAAAAGCTTATCCACCCAAATCAGCTTCATCCCTGGGATGCAAGGCTGGTTCAACATACGCAAATCAATAAACATAATCCAGCATATAAACAGAACCAAAGATAAAAACCACATGATTATCTCAATAGATGCAGAAAGGGCCTTAGACAAAATTCAACAGCACTTCATGCTAAAAACTCTCAATAAATTCGGTACTGATGGAACGTATCTCAAATCAATAAGAGCTATTTATGACAAATCCACAGCCAAGATCATACTGAATGGGCAAAAACTGGAAGCGTTCCCTTTGAAAACTGGCACAAGACAGGGATGCCCTCTCTCACTGCTCCTATTCAACACAGTGTTGGAAGTTCTGGCCAGGGCAATCAGGCAGGAGAAAGAAATAAAGGGTATTCAATTAGGAAAAGAAGAAGTCAAATTGTCCCTGTTTGCAGATGACATGATTGTATATTTAGAAAACTCCATCATCTCAGCCCAAAATCTCCTTAAGCTGATAAGCAACTTCAGCAAAGTCTCAGGATACAAAATCAATGTGCAAAAATCACAAGCATTCCTATACACCAATAACAGACAAACAGAGAGCCAAATCATGAGTGAACTCCCATTCACAATTGCTTCAGATAGAATACAATACCTAGGAATCCAACTTACAAGGGATGTGAAGGACCTCTTCAAGGAGAACTACAAACCACTACTCAACAAAATAAAAGAAGACACAAACAAATGGAAGAACGTTCCATGCTTATGGACAGAAAGAATCAATATCGTGAAAATGGCCATACTGCCCAAGGTAATTTGTAGATTTAATGCCATTCCCATTAAGCTACCAATGACTTTCTTCACAGAATTGGAATAAACTACTTTAAAGTCCATATGGAACCAAAAAAGAGCCTGCATTGCCAAGACTATCCTAATCAAAAAGAATAAAGCTGGAGGCATCACGCTACCTGACTTCAAACTATACTACAAGGCTACAGTAACCAAAACAGCATGGTACTGGTACCAAAACAGAGATATAGACCAAAGAAACAGAACAGAGCCCTAAGAAATAATACCACACATCTATAACATCTGATCTTTGACAAATCTGACAAAAACAAGAAATGGGGAAAGGATTCCCTATTTAATAAATGGTGCTGGGAAAACTGGCTAGCCATATGTAGAAAGCTGAAATTGGATCCCTTCCTTTCACCTTATACGAATATTAATTCAGGATGGATTAGAGACTTAAATGTTAGACCTAAAACCATAAAAACCCTAGAAGAAAACCTAGGCAATACCATTCGGCAAGGATTTCATGACTAAAACACCAAAAGAAATGGCAACACAAGCCTAAACTGACAAATGAAATCTAATTAAACTAAAGAGCTTCTGCACAGCAAAATAAACTACCGTCAGAGTGAAGAGGCAACCTACAGAATGGGAGAAAATTTTTGCAATCTACTTATCTGACAAAGGGCTAATACCCAGAACCTACAAAGAACTCAAACAAATTTACAAGAAACAAACAACCCCATCAAAAAGTGGGCAAAGGATATGAACAGACACTTCTCAAAAGAAGACATTTATGCAGCCAACAGACACATGAAAAAATGTTCATCACTGGCCATCAGAGAAATGCACATCAAAACCACAATGAGATACCATCTCACACCAGTTAGAATGGCAATCATTAAAAAGTCAGGAAACAACAGGTGCTGGAGAGGATGTGGAGAAATAGGAACACTTTTACACTGTTGGTGGGACTGTAAACTAGTTCAACCATTGTGGAAGACAGTGTGGCGATTCCTCAAGGATCTAGAACTAGAAATAGCATTCGACCCAGTGATCCCATTACTGGGTATATACCCAAAGGATTATAAATCATGCTGCTATAAAGACACATGCACATATATGTTTATTGTGGCAATATTCACAATAGCAAAGACTTGGAATCAACCTAAATGTCCATCAATGATAGACTGGATTAAGAAAATATGGCACATATACACCATGGAATACTATGCAGCCATCAAAAAGGATGAGTTTGTGTCCTTTGTAGGGACACGGATGAAGGTGGAAACCATCATTCTCAGCAAACTATCACAAGAACAGAAAACCAAACACCACATGTTCTCAGTCATAGGTGGGAATTGAACAATGAGAACACTTGGACACAGGAAGGGGAATATCCCACACCAGGGCCTATCATGGGGTGGAGGTCGGGGGGAGGGATAGCATTAGGAGATATACCTAATGTAAATGACAAGTTAATGGGTACAGTACCCCAACATGGCACATATATACACATGTAACAAACCTGCAAGTTGTGCACATGTACCCTAGAACTTAAAGTGTAATAGAAAAAATTTTTAAAAATAAATTAAATTAAATTAAATTAAAAATATATATATTTTACATAAGCACCCTGGTAACCACAAAGAAAATGCCTAAACAAGTTACACAAAAGAAAGAGGAAGGAATCAAAATCTAGCAATACAAAAAAAAAACACACACACACAAAAGAAGAGAACAAGTGAGAAAAAGGAAAAAAATATCGTAAGACAAACACAAAAGTTAATTAAAATGTAGTAATAAATCCTTATCAATAACTATTTTAAATGTAAACAAACTAAACTCCCTGATAAAAAAGATACAGTGTGACTGAATGGTTACAAAACAAGCTATATGCTATCTACAAGAAGCCCCTTAAGATTCAAAAACACAAAGAGACAAAGTGAAAAAGATGGAAAAAGATATTGTAAGCAAATGGAAACCAAAAGAAAGTAGAAATGGCTAAATTATCAAAGTAGAATGTAAGGAAAAAACTGTCTCCAGAGAAATGAAGGTCCTTACATAACAATAAAAGGGTCAATTCAACAGGAAGACACAACAATTTTAAGTATATTTGCACCTAACATCAAAGCACTTAATAAAGCACATACTGATGGATCCGAAAGAAGAAATTGACTGCAATTCAATAATAGAAGACTTCAGTGTCTCACTTTCAATAATAGATAGAATTTACCAAAAAAAATCAAAAAGGAACACCACAAACCAAATAAACTTAACAAACATAGAATTAGCAGTAAAATACACATTTTTCTCACGTGCACACAGAACATTCTTCAGGACAGATCACAAAACAAGTTAGGTCGCAAAAAAGTCTTAACAAATTAAAATCATACCAAGTATGTCTTCCAACCACAACTGAATAAAACTAGAAATCAATAATAGCAAGGAAAAAAAAGGCAGTGAGGAGTCACAGAAATATGGAAATTAAATGAGACACTCTTGAACCACTGGGGCAAAAAAGAAACCAAAAGAAAATTTTTAAAATATCTTAAAAATAGATAAAAAGAGAACTTACAAAAACATGTGATGCAGCAAAGCAGTATAAAAAGGAGTTTTGTAGCTATAAGTACCTATATTGAAGAAGAAGAAATATCTCAAATAAACAACCTAACTTTACAACTCAAGAAATTAGGATAAAAACAAACTGGCCGGGCGCGGTGGCTCAAGCCTGTAATCCCAGCACTTTGGGAGGCCGAGACGGACGAATCACAAGGTCAGGAGATCGAGACCATCCTGGCTAACCCGGTGAAACCCCGTCTCTACTAAAAAGTACAAAAAACCAGCCGGGCGAGGTGGCGGGCGCCTGTAGTCCCAGCTACTCGGGAGGCTGAGGCAGGAGAATGGCGTAAACCCGGGAGGCGGAGCTTGTAGTGAGCTGAGATCTGGCCACTGCACTCCAGCCTGGGCAACAGAGCGAGACTCCATCTCAAAAAAAAAAAAAAAAAAAACAAACTAAACCCAAAGTTAGCAGAAGGAAGAAAATAATAAAGATAACAATAGAAATAAAGCAAATATAGAAAAACATCAATAGCCAGGCATGGTGGCTCACGCCTGTAATCCTAACACTTTGGGAGCCCGAGGCAGGCAGATCACTTGAGGTCAGAAGTTCGAGACCAACCTGGCCAATATGGTGAAACCATGTCTCTATTAAAAATACAAAAATTAGCCAGACGTGGTGGCAGGTACCTGTAATCCCAGCTACTCAGGAGGCTGAGGTGGGCGAATCACTTAAATCTGGGAGGCAGAAGTTGCAGTGAGCCAAGATTGTGCACCCCAGCCTGGGTAACAAAGCAAGACTCCGTCTCAAGAAAAAAATACAAAAAACAAAAATTAGCTGGACATGGTGCCATGCACCTGTAATTCCAGCTATTCGGGAGGCTGAGCACGAGAATCACTTGAACCTAGGAGGCAGAGGTTGCAGTGAGCCACGACTGTGCCACTGCACTCCAGCCTGGGTGATGGAGTGAGACTCTGTCTAAAAAAAAAAAAAAAAAAAGAAAAAAGAAAAAGAAAAAGAAAGAAAGGAAAACATCAATAAAACAAAGAGTTGGTTGTATTTTTTAAAATGGCAAAACCTTAGGGTGAAAAAAAAGAGATGACTCATCAGAAATGTAAAAAGGGACATTACAACAGATGCCTTGAAAATATAAAAGATCATAAGAGTTGATTATGAACAATTGTATACCAATACATATATAACCTAAAGGAAATGGATATGTTCCTAGAAACATACAACATGCGGAAGTTGAATTAAGAAGAAACAGAAAGCCTAAACATGCCAGTAACAAAATGACTGAAATAGTAATCAAAAACTTCCCAATGAAGAAAAGTCCAAAACCAGGTATCTTCAGGGCCGAATTCTACCAAACATTCAAAAAAATTAGTATCAATCCTTCTTAAATACTTCCAGGAAAAAAAAAAAGTTAAGGGAAGAGTTTCAGTTTCATACCTGAGATCAATTTCATCCTGATATCAAAGTCAGAAAAAGATAACACAAAAAGTGATGAATATACACGCAAAACTTCTCAATACTAGGGAACCAAATTCAACAATACATCAAAAAGATAATATACCATAACCAAATGAGATTAATCCCTGAGCTGCAAGGATGGTTCAACACATGCAAATCAATCAATGAGATAGAACACATTAGCATGATGATAGGCAATAAAGCATATAATCATCTCAAAAGACGCAGAAAAAGCATCTGGCAGAGTTCAATATCCTTTCACCTAAAAAAAAAACTCAATAAAATAGGTATAGAAGGAAATTTCCTCAATATAGTAAAAGTCATATATGAAAAACGAACAGCTAACATCATAATCAACAGTGATCAATATCAACATGATAAACACTTTTCCTCTAAGATCTAGTACCAGGCAAGGATGCCCACTCTGCCACTTCTAGTCAATGTAGTACTGAAAGTACTAGCAAGAGCAATCAGACAAAAAAAAAAAAGAAACAAACAAAAGGCATTCAAGTCAGAAATAATGAAGTAAAATTATCCATGGTTGCAGATGAATTGATTTTATATGCAGGAAAATGCTACAGGTGTCACACACACCTGTAGCAGAACTTCTAAATGAAAAGTAGCAGGATATAAAAATCAACATTCAAAAAATCTGCTGCATTTCTTTACATCAACAACCATCTATGTTAAAAATAAATTTTCAAAATCCTGTTTATAATAGCATCAAAAGAATCAAATACTTAGGAATAAATATAATATAACCAAGGAAGTGAAAGATCTGTACACTGAAAACTACACCACAATGATTAAAGAAACTGAAGATGCAAATAAACAGAAAGCTATTCCTTGTTTATGGGTTGTAAAAATTAATACTTTTAAAACATTCATACTGTCTGGGTGCAGTCACTCACATCTGTAATCCTAGCACTTTGGGAGGCCGAGGCAGGCAGATTACTTGAGGTCAGGAGTTCGAGATCGGCCTGGCCAACATGGTGAAACCCCGTCTCTACTAAAAATACAAAAATTAGCTGGGAGTGGTGCCGGGCGCCTATAATCCTAAATACCCGGGAGGCTGAGGCAGGAGAATCATTTCAACCCGGGAGGTGGAGGCTGAAGTGAGCCGAGATCGCGCCACTGCACTCCAGCCTAGGCGACAGAGCGAGACTCCGTCTCAAAAAAAAAAAAAAAAAAAGAAAGAAAGAAAAAAGAATTCATACTATCCCAAGTGACATGCTCAATGCAATCACTACCAAATTGTACTGGCATTTTTCACAGAAATAGAAAAAACAATGCTAAAATTTATATGGAACTACAAAAAACTTTAAATAGCCAAAGCAATGTGGAGAGAGAAAAATTAAATTGGAGGCATCACATTTCCTGACTGTAAATTATACTACAAACCAACAGTAATCTAAACTGTAATGACAGGCATACAGACATGAAGACCAACAGAACAATGAAACATAACAGAAAGCCCGGAAATAAACCCAAGTATATATGGTCAACTAATTTTCAACAAGGCCACCAAGAAAACACAATGAGAAAAGGATAAACTCTTCAATAGTGTTGGGAAAACTGAATAACCACATGTAAAAGAAGGAAACTAGACCCTTATCTTACACCATACACAACAACAAACTCAAAATGGATTAAAGACGTAAACATGAGACCTGAAACTATAAAACTTCTAGAAGAAAACAAAAGGAAAAGTTCCTTATTAGTGACCTCAAAAATATTTTTTTTGGTATCACACCAAAAACTCATGCAACAAAAGCAAAAATATCCAAGTGAGACTACATCAAAATGAAAACTTTACTACAAATAAAAACATTTAACAGAATGAAAAAGCAGGCTACAGATTGAGAAAAATATTTGCAAACCCTGTATATGAAAGGGGTTAATATCCAAACTATATAAGGAACTCACACAATTCAGTAATAAGAAACAAATAACTGATTTAAAAATGGCCAAAGAACCTGAAGAAGCTTTTTTCCAAAGAAAACATAAAAATGGCTAACAAGCATAAGAAAAAGTGCTCAACGTCAATAATCATCATGGAAATGCAAATTAAAACCACAATAAGATACCACCTCACATCTGTAAAACAGCTATTATCAAAAAGATAAGAGATAACAACTGTTGGCCAGGGTATGAAGAAAACCCTTGTACACTATTTGTGGAAATGTAAACTGGTACAACCATTATGGAAAACAGTATGAAAGTTTCTCAAAAAATTAAAAATACAACTACCGTATGACCCAAAAATCCCTCTTCTGAGTATATATCCAAAGAAAATGAAATCAGCACCTCATACAGACATCTGCGCTCCTATATTTATTTGCAGCATTATTCACAACAGCCAAGATATGGAAACAACCTTAAGTGTCCATCAATGGATAAATGTGTAAAGAAACTGTGGTGTATATACACACACACACACATACAGTCAAGCATCACTTAACAACAGAGATTTACTGAGAAATGCATCATTAGGCAATTTCATCATTGTGCGACCATCAGAGTGTACTTACAAAAACCTGAATGGTATAGCCTACTACACACCTAAGTTATATGGTATGCCCTATTGCTCCTAGGCTACAAACCTGTAGAGCAGGAACCTGACCCGCACAACAGGAGGTGAGCAGTGGGCCAGTAAGCATTACCACCTGAGCTCCACTTCCTGTCAGATTAGGAGCAGCATTAGATTCTCACAGGAGTACAAACCCTATTGTGAGCTGCACATGTGAAGGATCTAGGTTGAGTGCTTCTTATGACAGTCTAATGCCTGATCATCTGAGGTGGACGAGTCCTGATCATCTGAGGTGGACGATCTATCCCTACCACACAGATCTCAGTCCGTTGAAACACTGTCTTCCACAAAACCGGTCTCTGTTGCCAAAAAGGTTGGGGACTACTGCTATACAGCATGTTACTATACTGAATACCACAGGAAAGAGTAACACAATGTTAAGTATTTGTGCATCTAAACACAGAAAATGTACAGTAAAAATATGTTGTAAAATATTTTTTAAATGATACACCTGTAGCATTTACCATGAATGGAGTTTACAGGACTCAAAGTTGCTCTGGGTAAGGGAGGGTGAGGGAGGAAGTAAAAGAGAGAATGGTGAGTGAAGGCCTAGGACATTACTGCACACTGCTTAGACTTCATAAACTATACATTTAGACTATACAAAATCCATACAAAAATTTTCTGTCTTCCTAATAAATTAACCTTAGCTTACTACAATCTTTTTACTTTATAAACCTTTTAGTATTTTTTAAACTCTGACATTTGTAATAACACTTAGCATAAAACACATACACATTGTACAATTGTACAAAAACATCTTCATAAGCTCCTTCTATAAGCTTTTTTCTATCTAACATTTTTTTCCTTTTTAACCTTTTTTGTTAAAAATGAAGACACAAACACACATATTAGCCCAGGCCTACATAGGATCAGGATCTTCCACCTCCGCATACTGTCCCACTGCAAGGTCTTCAAGAGCAAGAAAATAACATGTATGGAGCCATCGTCTCCTGATGACAATGGTTTATCCTGGAATACCACCTAAGGACCTATCAAAGGCTGTTTTACAGTTAACTTTCTTTTTGTAAGTAGAAGGAATACATTCTAAAATAACAATAAATAGTATAAAAATACATAAGCCAGTAACATAATTTATTATCATCAAGTACTGTGTACTGTACACAACTGTATGCACTATACTTGCATGCAACTGGTAGCATGATAGGGTTGTTTCTATCAGCATCATCACAAACACTGAGTAATATATTGTGCTGCAACATTAAGAGAGCCATATCACTAGGTGACAAGAATCTTTCAGGTCCATTATAATCTTACGAAACCACCATTGTATATGTGGTCAGCTGTTGACTGAAACACTGTTATGCAGCACATGACTGTACAATGAAATATTATTTCACCTTTAAAAAGGAGATCCTGACATTTGCAACAATATGAATAAACCTCGAGGACATCAAGGACATCATGCTAAGTGAAATAAGCCAGACCTAGAAAGAAAAATAGTGTATGATCTCATTTATACATATATATATAATCTAAACAAAGTCAAATAGGTAGAAAGAGAGGGATGATCAGTGGGTGGTTAACAAAGTCAGGGGGAGGAAGGAAATAGGGAGATGTAGATTAAAGGATAAAAACTTCTAATTAGGTAGAATGAACAGGTCTACAAATCTAATATACAGCATGAGGGCACTAGTTAATAATAATGTATTGTATACTAAAAATTCACTAAAAGAGTAGTTTTGGTACTCTTACCACACACAAAAAGGTAACTCTGTGAGGTGATAGATATGTTCATTTGCTAGACTGCATTAATCATTTCACTACATATATGTATGTTAAAACATGTTATAAATCTCAAATATATATAACAAATATATATGTAAATAAACAGAGTACTATTTACATTAACACCCCAAAATATGAAATACTTAGGTATAAATCTAACAAAATACGTATAAGATCTATATTAGGAAAACAACAAAACTCTGATAAAAAAATTTAAAAACTAAATAAATGGAAAGATAATCCATGGACAGGATGACTCAATATTGTCAAAATGTCAGTCACTTATTTCAAACCTGATTTATAAATTCAATGCAATCTCAATCAAAATCCCAGCAAGTTAAGCTGATTCTAAAGTTTATATGCAGAAGCAAAAGACTCAGTAGAGCCAATACAATTTTGAAGAACAAAGCTGGTAGACTAACACTACCCAATGTCAAGATATACTAAAAAGCTACAGTAATCAAGTGGGTGGTACTAGTATAAAACACCAATAGGTCAATGGAACAAAACAGAGCACAGAAATAGACCCACATAAATACAATCAGCTGATCTTTGACTAAAGTACAAAGGCTAGAATAAATGGGACATCACATGCAAAAAATAATGAATCTACACACAGACCTTACAACTTCACAAAAATTAACTCAAATTGGATCCTAAACCTAAATGTAAAATACAAAACTATACAACTCCTAAAGTATAACTCACAGGGAAAAAACCTAGATGGTCTTGGATGCAATAATGAATTGTTAGATACAACACCAAAGGCACAATCCATGAATGAAAAAATTGATAAGCCGGACTTCATTAAAATCAAAAACTTCTGCTCTGTAAAAGACAATATTGAGAGAATAAGACAAGCCACAGACAGGGAGAAAATATTTGCAAAAGACATATAAGAGACACTGTTATCCAAAACACAAAAAAAAACTCTTAAAACTCAACAATAAGAATCTGATTAAATAATAAGCCAAAGTCCTTAACAGACACTTCACCAAAGAAGATATACAAATGGAAAAAAAACATATGAAAACATGCTCCACATCATAAGTCATCAGGGAAATGCAGATTAAAATAACAATGAGATATTATTACACTCCTATTAGCATGACCAAAATCCAGAAAACTGACAACAGCAAATGCTGACGAGGATGTAGAGCAACGGGAACACTCTTTTATTGCAGTGGGAATGCATAATGGTACAGCTACTTTGGAAGACAGTCTGGCAGTTTCTTACAAAACTAAACCTTCTCTTACCATGTGATCCAGCAACTGTACTCCTAGTAAATACCCAAAGGCATTTAAAAACTTACATCCACACAAAAAGCTGCACACAGATGGGTACAGCAACTTTATTCATAATTGACAAAACTTGGAGGCCACCAAGATGTTCTTCAGTACGTGAATGAATAAATAAACTGTGGTACATCCAGAAAATGAAATATTGTTCACGGCTAAAAAGAATGATCTATCAAAGTATTTTAAAACATGGCGGGGGTCAAGTAAGGTGGCTCATGCCTATAATCCCAGCACTTTGGGAGGTGCGGAGAGATCACTTGAGCGCAGGAGTTCAAGACAAGCCTGAGGAACATGGCAAAACTCCATCTCTACAAAAAAATACAGAAAATTAGCCAGGCATAGTGGTGCATGCCTGCAGTCCCAGCTACTAGAGAGGCTGAGGTGGGGGAATCACTTGAGTCTGGGCAGTTGAGGCTGCAGTGAGCTCTGATCAAGCCACTACACTCCAGCCTGGGTGACAGGGCGAGACCTTGTCTCAAAACAAAACAAAACACCACAGTGGGGCCGGGCACAGTGGCTCACACCTGTAATCACAGCACTTTGGGAGGCCAAGGTAGCATGACTGCTTGAGCCCAGGAGTTGAAGACCAGCCTGGGCAACATAGTGAGACTTCATCCCTACTAAAAATTTTTTAAAAATTAGTCAGGCATGGTGCTACATGACTGTAGTCCCAGCTACTCAGGAGGCTGAGGTGGGAGAATTTCTTGAAACCAGGAATTTGAAGCCAGCTTGGGCAACACAGTAAGCCCTCATCTCTAAAAAACAGTAAGAAATAAAAATAGAGGTTACATACTGTACGATTCCAACTATACAACATTCTGAAAAAAGCAAAACTAGAGAGACTAAAAAGATTAGTGGCTGCTGGTGTTAGGGGTGGGGAACTAAGGAAGAATTAACAGGCAGAGCACAGGGGATTTTTGGGACAATGAAACTACTCTGTATATTATTATAATAGCAGATACATTTCATCATACATTGTGGTCCAAAATCATAAAATGTATAAGACCAAGAACTAACACAAATGTAAACGACAGACTTAGGAATGATAATGATTTGTCAACATAGGCTCATCAATTTTAACAAATATACTACTCAGGTGTATGATATTGATAATGGAGGAGGCTATGCATGTATGGGGACAGGGGTTATATGAAAAATCTCTACCTTCCTCTTAATTTTGTTGTGAACCTAAACCTGGTCTTAAAAAAATAAAGTCATTAAAAAAGAAAGAGAAAGAAGGAAACGTGTGAAAAAGTAAATGTTTAAAGTTTTACCAACATTTCTTAAGCAGCTAATACAAAGCTAAATATGTAAAGGCAACTCCGCACGATTTAAAACCAGTGTTCAATCATATGATGGGTTATCTGCCTTCTGTCACCAAATGTAACATTTCCACTGACACTGAACTTCCAAAGATAAATTTTAAATTGTCTAGATCTGACAGAAAATCATATTCAAATCAGCTTAACTAGGACAACAGATCATCTGTGCCTATTGCACCATTCACAATGATTACCAATTCTAATTATCTCCTTTAAATGACCCCAAATTATATTATTGTGACAATACACTCTACACACTTGGCAAGGATAAATTTTTGGTACTCATCACTGATGCAAATAAATGGAAATTAAAATTTTATGGAAGAAAAAATTGTAAAAGCACAGGCCACTAAAATCTAATCACTCCATTCCTCAGAAGAAGAAATTGATATCAAATGCGACAGTGTATATGTATTGGTACAATAGCTAAAGTTGTCATTTAATTGCATTTTTAACACTTTAAAATGTATTTGCTTTATCAGTCTCATACCATTTTCACTTTGCCATAAAGATATACCAGTCTCACCTTACTATAAAGACAACTTTCCCATACTCTCAGAAAATGACAATCAGAAAATACCAACCAGCTATAAAAATGATCATTTATATTATAAATACATTATTTTTCAACAGCTTAGTCTGACTTTGTATTACAAAAACCTCAAAAATATTTTTCACTTATAAGTGTTTTTAAACATAGATACACTTTAGGCTGGGCGCGGTGGCTCACTCCTGTATCCAGCACTTTGGGAGGCCAAGGTGGGAGTATCACCTGAGGTCAGGAAATCGAGACCAGCCCGGCCAACATGGTGAAACTCCATCTCTACTAAAAATACAAAAAATCAGCCAAGCATGGTGGCAAGCTCCTATAATCCCAGCTACTCAGGAGGCTGAGGTATGATTATCACATGAACTTGGGAAGCGAAGGTTCCAGTGAGCCCAGATCACTCCAGCCTGGGCAACAAGAGCAAAACTCTATCTCAAAATAAAATACAATAAAATAAATAAATTAAAACAAAATAAATTAAAATACAATAAAATAAATACAAATAAAATAAAATAAACAAACATACATATACTTTGGAAATCAGACCCAAGACTAATAATGAATATATGCCAAATTATTCACAAATGAAATACAGTACCACCCTTACCTTAGTCATAAAAGTTACATTCTACTTTAAAACAATCTTCTGAACAAAGAAGTATTGTTTATTTCCTTTCAAAAGTAATCCTTGGTGCCAAAAAAACTGGTAATAAAAGTCTTCTACAATCAGGAAAAGGACAAATTTAAAAATTTAGTTGGATTCCTTCCCTCAATTCTACTAATATAATTCAAATTCTTTAATCAAATTCATTTGACTTAAATCACCTACATTAAGGTACAAAAAGACAACTCAGAATAATTTACTTCAGAAGTTTTCTACTGATTTCTTTTTGGGAAAAAAAAAAAAAAAAAACACCCTGAAGAACAAGAATATAAGCCGCTATACTTCTGAAACTTGTGGGCAAAGAGAAAGTATATTTGGTGAAATAGGCTTACACAGCCTATTTCAAGGAATGTTTAACTCAATCTTATCAAAAATGATCAGAGTGGTACTACGCAGCTGTAATCCGAGTCATGTTTTATGAACAAGGGAATACAAACAAGACAAGCAGCTGGAGCAACTTCATAGTCACTGATGCACATCTTTCTCCTCAAAGCTATGAAGGCCATTTTGTCAAGCAGGATGAAACAGAACAAAAGTGGCTCTGAAAGTAATGTTATAGGCATTCAGATAACTCCATATAGATGTACAGCTAAAATTACCAATTAGTTTACCAATTGGCTGCAACGGATTTGATTGGTTTGTAATTAATTCTAGTTACTGGCGCACAGAGCAGGAAGGTTGGCGCCACCCCTTTGTCCTCCTGACACACAATACTAGCGCACAGGCCCTAAGGCCCAGGACATCAATACAGCCCTCCAATTCAGCTACAGGAATTAGCACAGTGGAGTACTCCCACAGTGATGAAGGGCTAGAAACATGCACTGCCTGAGAAGTCAGTGACAAAAGGGAACCTTTATGAAAAAAAAAATGAGTTTTACCAAAATGAAAACAAGTTTCTTAAAACATTATTTTTTAAGAACATCTTATCTAGTTTTTTTAATGCTACTACGGAATAAATAGTTCAACAGGGAAATCATCTAAAAGCAAAACATCAAGTAAACCAGTTGCAAAACTGTCAATATCATTCACAATCTTCTTCAGTTCTCACTCATTCTTTTAAATATCTCTCCTAAATTTTTAATATAATCCATCTGGAAAAAGAATACTTAATATTTTCACCAACCAAAAACTTATAAATTAAAATCTGCTAATGGAAGCCATTCTCCTTTATAATTTAATCCTTACCTGCATCTTTGTGAGTAAATAAAATTTGTAGTTGCCTGGATAGTGATACAAGTATTTTACTGCAATTCCTAACCAATTTTTATCTCAACTCATTTGCAAGTTGGCTTGACTAGATGCTTCTAATAGTATTTCCCACTAAGAAAAATCAGAGACCTACTGCCACTAAGAATAGACAAAAATGCTAAGTTTTAAGGCTCAAAATCAATACACTCAAATTCAAATCCCTCATAGATGCCTGCACAGTCACCTTCAAACAACTGCTTCAAGATCTTTCTTTTGCCTGGAATATTCTCCACAATACCAACTATATGCTTTTATTCAGCCTCAAGGATCTTCAGCCCTCACCTAGTCCAACCTCTTCATTTATGAACACAAAGGTTGAATACAATTTGGTGATTTTTTTCTTAAATCACACAACTAGCTTAGAGGACACACCAACACGACTGTTAACCGATGATAGCTCCTATTCTCCCTTTAAGAGCCAGCACCAATACCACATATACAAATTATTCTATGACCCTACAGCCAGAAGTTACCTCTCCTCCTATGGGCCATATCAAGTATAACAACTAATGTCAGTGGATATTCAAGCTCATAAGTGCTATAAAAATGTAAGTCCTTTCTCTTTCAAACCACATGTGTCCATAGTAACACATCTCACTATCTAAGTTATTAGTCAAAAAAATTTTATTCTTAAAATATTTACCTTCACTGAGGCAACATGCATAGAGGAGCAAAAGGTATTCCAAAATCATAAACTGACTATCTTTTCTCCACAGAGATCAAATCTCAAATCACTTCAATACCCAGAATAACGAAAAACAGAATTATAACCTTTAATACTACACCTAGTGGTCTGGGCACCAAGAAGATCTGTTTTCTTTTTTTCTTTTTTTCTTTTTTTTTTATTTGAGATGGAGTCTCGCTCTGTCGCCCAGGCTGGAGTGCAGTGGGGCGATCTTGGCTCACTGCAACCTCCACCTCCTGGGTTTAAGCGATTCTCTTGACTCAGCCTCCCAAGTAGCTGGGACTATAGACGCACACCACCACGCCCAGCTAATTTTTGTATTTTTTGTAGATATGGGGTTTCACCATATTGGTCAGGCTGGTCTCAAACTCCTGACCTTAGGTGATCCACCCACCTCGTCCTTCCAAAGTGCTGGGATTACAGGCGTGAGCCTCTGTGCCCGGCCACAAAAAGATCTATTTTCTATGTTGCAGTCATTATCTGATAAATTTCTATCATTTCAAAGCCATACTTAAGAAAGAATTTTTAATTAATAGAATTATCTCAATAAAAACTGTAAATAACCCAAGGCGACATCCACAGAAGGAGCAGCATGGATGTTCCCTCCTAAAAGAAAATCTTTAAATAAATTATAAAAGAAAAAAACTGTGGCATCGAAATCAACATGGTGTGTTTGATCTAAGGCATTTTTGTTATACTTCACCCAAAACAGCGCATGTTGTAATCTTCATTAAATGTGGTTGAATAAAATGTAAGTCCACTTGTGTTTCCAGTCCTTAGCTCTGAGTCTAACTCATTGGGTAATTTCTGACACATCATTTAGTTTTACAGCTTCCCATCAGTTAGATAAAAAGGCTAGATTATATGATTTTTAAGATCACATTCAGATCTCCTGGCTTATTTATTATTCAGTTTCATATTCTGCTATATTTTGGTTTCTATTACCAATCACATACATGATTTTCATTCCTTTTTTTTCTGACAAAGCTAAGTTGTAATGTGTCTAAATTGTAATGAATTAGACAAAAAACAGTAAGGTGGAACTGGATTTCACCCTCCAGTTACTATTCTTCCACCAAATTAATTTGAACAAATGTCCACTTCCCAACATCCCATTTCTCTTTCTTTCCATTTCCTCTCTTTGTCTAAAATCTACAGATGACTGCTACTGAGATTAAGTCCAACAAAATCTCAGGGCTGAGGTTATTTCATCCTGTTGCATTATGCCAGTTCCCAAATGAGAGACACTAATTCATTTTTTAAAAATACGTCTCCACTTCGAATACCAAAGCCTGTGGATTCAGTCCTGAAGACTCAGCTTTCTCAAGCTCTTCTGTAGTGAGTATACAGGCGGCTTATAACGTAACCAAAAAAGTCAACTAAGACCATACAGTAGGAGGTTTTAAAAGCCAAAATGATTAGTCTACTATGGATTCAGAAGACTATAGAGACAGAATTTTTACAAGTTTTACAGCAGGAAAGTAATATGAAGGACTATAAAAAGAAAAAACTAGAGGAGGACATACCAAAAAGATAACACTTCACCGGAGAGTAATAAGGGTCTTCAAAAAGCAGTATCTTGACACTAGGAAAGAGGGAAGGAGTTTGTGAATGGAAAAAAAAATACAATGCAAAAGATGAATGGATAGGAACTTTGTAGTCAACACAATATAGAACACAGGTGACTAAAAGAATGGTAGTTCCATCAACAAAAATAAAAAAATCAGGAAGAAATAGTTGAAAAATGAAAGTATGGTATAAAATGGTATAATACCTATGTCTAGAAACTAGGCTAACATAACTAGGGATTTATCCCAGTGCTATGGTTTGAATATTTGTCTCCTTAAAAACTCATGTTGAAATTTAATCCTCAACTGTGGCAGTACTAAGAGGTGGGGCCCTTAAGAGATAACTGGGCCATGAAGGCTCTGCTCTCACGAATGGTTTGATGGGTTAATGGATTAATGAGTTAGCATGGGAATGAGACTGGTGCACTTATAAGAGGAGGAAGAGAGGCCTGAGCTAGTAGGCTCAGCACCTTCACCATGTGATGTCATATGTTGTCTTGGGACTCTGCAAAGAGTCCCCACCAGCAAGAAGGCCCAAACCAGATAAAGCCCCTCTATAACCATGAGAAATAAATTTCTCATCCTTATAATTATAAAGATAAGATTTATATATATTTATATAATATATAATTATTTTATAAATAATATTTAGAAATATACATTATATTTATAAATTACCCAGGTTCTAGTATTCTGTTATAAGCAATAGAAAACAGACTGAGAAAACCAGACAAGTCAAATTTGACAAATCCAACAGTAGTTATGACATGATAATTACAGTCTCAAGTTATTCCATTATTCAAAATACCCAAAAGGAAAAAAATCAATGCTCTATCATACTGATGATAATGTATATGAAAACTAGATATAAGGAACAAAGATTTGTCAACCCAGAAATTGTCAATAAAGTGTCATGTTAAACAGAGTAAAAAATGACAGCTATCTATCTCTACAACTTAAAACACTCATAAGACAATGCTTTAGTAAATGTTACATATACAGAAGAAATTAATTATTTAACCAATCAAACAGTAAAATTTTACTGTGAAGACTACAATGCATGAAACACAACAGGGAATATGCGGAATAAGGCTAAGAAGAAAAGATACAGATACAGATGAAGAAAGGATGGCTATTAATGTAAGACAATGGTGAGGTAACAGAAGCCAACTCCCATAAATGCACAAGTGAACTCTTAGCCTTCTATCCTTGTCCTGAATCTCATGTTCTCTGCAACAAATTTCAATTCCTGAGCTAAAGTATAACAGGCAAACCAAAACAAAAAGATTATAACAGTAATATTATAACAGTAATAAACCAAAACAAAAAGAAAATAACAGTAACAGACAAAACAGAATTCACAATGAAAAGCATTTAAGGGCCAGGCTGGATCAAATGATCCAGCAATCCCACTACTGGGTATTTACCCAAAGGAAACAAAGTCCTTATATGAAAAAGACACATGTACACACATGTTTATGGCAGCACAATTCACAATTTCAAAAATATGAAACCAACCTAAATATCCATCAACAAGTGGACAACAAAAAACATGGTATATATATACCACGAAATACTACTCAGCCATAAAACAGAATGAAATAATGACCTTTGCAGCAATGTGGATGGAGTTGGAGGCCATTATTCTAAATGTAATAACTCAAGAATGGAAAATCAAATATTTTATGTTCTCATTTATAAGTGGAAGCTAAGCTGTGAGGATGTGCAATGGCATAAAGAATGATATAATGGACTTTGGGGACTTGGGAATGGTGGAAGGAGGCACGATACATACACTATCTGACAGATCAAGGAGATTAAGAAAACTAGTATTTGGAGGATCCAAGCATTAATTTCAAAAATATAAACATAAACCTAACACTTTCTATCTACAGAGAATCCATCTTACTCACTCCTTCATGTCCAAGGAGTATTTGTAAATACTTAGCATCACTATCAGGATTCTCTTACAATCATTTCTTTCCCCATCAGCTTAGGTTCCATGGCCCATTACTCCAACTACTCTCTTACCCTCTTCAACTCCTTTTACTCTATTGAAATTCTAATGCATCTGCTTGAAGAATACTAGCCCAAGATTAATCCATATACCCACCATCTTTGTACCTTTTTAGCATATGACTGGCTGCTAAGGATCACTGGGGGAATTAAGTATCACATAACTATGAAGACTAACGTCAGTGCAACTGTGTATGTAGTCTCATGGCTTCACACACCCGTTCAACACCTATTTACCGGGCATTTCCTATGATCCAGTGCCAGTACCAAGTACTGAAGATGGAGGGGTAAACAATACACAGTGTTGTTTCTATCCTGATGGAGCTTAGTATCTAGAAAGGGAGACAGATATTAAACAACTAAATATATAATTATTTCATTTCAACTGTGATATATATTTCCAAAGAGAAGCATATACATTATAAGAGCATATCATAGTCTGAAACATAAGTTAGGCTCCCCTGGGAAAGTGACACTTAGGGTGAAACGTAAATTATGAATAAGAGTTAAGTAAAAGAAATGAGGGAGGTAAGAAGATGTTGGGCAAGAAGAAGGAGGAAAGAGTGTTCTGGGCAGAAAAATTAGAACGTGGAAAGGCCAGGAAACATGCAAGGACATGATATGGTTACGGAACCAAAGGAAGTCTAATTTACATGAGGCAGAAGGGAGGGGACAAAAGTGGTGTGAAATGAAGAATTTATGGATCAAGTCACTCAAGATCCTTAATATCACCATGTTAAGGATTTTGATGTTCAGAGTAAAGAAAAACCTTCGAACAACTTCAAAGTAATGAGAGAGACATATTTGGTTTTTTTGTTTGTTTTTTTTTTTGTTTTTTTTTTTTTGAGATGGAGTCTCGCTCTGTCGCCCAGACTGGAGTGCAGTGGTGCGATCTCAGCTCACTGACAGCTCCACCTCTCGGGTTCATGCCATTCTCCTGCCTCAGCCTCCCGAGTAGCTGGGACTACAGGCGCCTGCCACCATGCCTGGCTAATTTTTTGTATTTTTAGTAGAGACGGGGTTTTACCACATTAGCCAGGAGTGTCTCGATCTCCTGACCTCATGATCCGCCTGCCTCAGCCTCCCAAAGATATTTGTCATTTTTAAAGTAGCAATCTGCCTGCAGTGTGGAGAATCTATTAGAAGGACGCAGGGAGTCCTGTTAGAAGGCTTCACTTGTAATCTAAGGATTTTATGACAGCTTGGACTAGGATGGTAGCAGTAGAGTGAGAGACATGAATGGACTGGAAAGATTTAGGAGGTAATTCTGAAAGGAATTAATCCATTGGATAGTGAGTGGTTTTGTGAGGTGAGGGGAGGAACCAAGGATGTCTCCCAGGTCTCAAGCACAAACACCTGGAGGTAGAAGTAGTATGTGCCATTCAAGGAAGAGAAACACATCAGGTTTGAGGTGGGATGGAGAGATCATGAACTTAGTTTTACCAGTTTAAAATGTTGTGAGAGAGGAGAAGAGTCAAAATGACCAACTAGATGTAGCCAGGAAGAAGAGCTTCACCCACCAAGAAAGATCAAAACATCAATTAGACTGGCACATTCCAAGCAGATCTTTGTAAAGAAGGCGTTGAGAGTGGACAGAGAGAGAACACAGACTCTGGGGCTGAAGGGGAAGGAAGCTGGGAACCCTGAACAGGGTTGCCAAGCACCATGACCCATTCCTGGCCCAAAGTGGCTCCTAAGGAAGGGGTGAGTAAAACAGGCATGGAGTGGTCCACCCTCACCACAGACCTGCAGGAGCCCCTCATGACCTCCACAGGCATTTGAGATGGCAGGGAGAACTGCCCGGGGAGTTGGCAGAGAAAGAACTGCAAACTGCATGGAGCCCAGAGGGTTAGGCATGGGGACAGCTACTATGGAGCGTGGTCATGGGCTCCCATTCCCCAAGACTTGCCATACTCCTATAGAAAGGGCTTTGGCCTTTCTTAGCTGCCAGACCAGGAGAGAGCAGGGCTGTCTTGCCTGCAGTACAGGGCCAGTATGATCTAAATGCTCGCATTTGCTGGCCTCTTCCAGGGTCCCTCCCTGACCACACACACTCGCAACACAGCCACAGTGGCCCCACTGAAATGCTTCTCAGTGGCCACTACCATAACTCTTTCCCAGCCCCCACCCTCCCATAGGAGTGCTTTTGTAGACAGGACCCTGCCGGCACACACACACCCACAACATCCCCTTGTCAGGCTGCACGTGCATGAGGACCCACCACCACTATGCACACCCATAGGGCCCCCATTGTCCTGTTGGTGTACACCAACCCCTCCCCCTCAATCACCCCATTGGTGAGGACTCACCTACGGCACCCCCTACCACCCTACTGGTGCGCAATCACCTGTGGTTGCCCCACCACCACACTGGTACACACTCACCCACAATGCCCCCGCACCACCACCACAGCATACTCTCCCACAACCCCTTCCATCACCCCACCAGAGCATATTTGCTAGCAGCCCATCAGAACGTGGTTGTCAGCTGACTGGGATTACCTCAATCCCTCCAGTGCAGTAGGTGCTTGACCTCTAGGGGACAGAGAACAAAGCTGCAGGCCTAGTTCCAGCCCCCCAGGGTTGGAGTCCACAGCACAGGAGTGCTGTGCTGAGGCTTGGTGGCCTGAAAGCATTCAGAAATGAAGCCAACTGACTAAACCAAATTATATCACAGTCAAACCCTCAAAGGCATCAAAGAATATAAAAGCAAAAAGCTCTATCCAAAGAACAGCAACTTCACAAATTAAAAGAACATCAGCACACACAGATGAGAAACAGCCAGCATAAAAATTCTGGCAATTCTAAAACCAGAGTATCTTCTTATCTCCAAATAACTGCATTAGCTCCTCAGCAATGGTTCTTAACCAGACTGAGATGGCTGAAATGAAAGACCTACAATTCAGAATTTGGATGGGAAGGAAACTCCACAAGATACAGGAGAAGGCTGAAAACCAATGCAAGGTAAACAGTGAATCTACGAGTTGAAAGACAACATCACCATTTTAAGGAAGAACCAGACTGAACTTCTGGAAATGAAAAAGTCACTACAGGAATTTCACAATACAATTGGAAACATTAATAAGAGAATACATGAAGCTGAGGAGAGAATCTTAGAGCTCAAAGACTGCTCTTTCAAATCAATGCAGGCATATAAAGAAAAAGGAATTTTAAAAAATGAACAAAACCTCTGAGAAATATGTGATTATGTAAAGAGACCAAACCTCTAACACACTGGCATTCCTGAATGAGTTGGAGATATAGCAAGCAATTTGGAAAACATATTTGAGGAATTATACGGTTGGATTGGTGTCTCCTCCCAAATCTCAAATTCAATTGTAATCCCCAGTGCTGGAGGGCCTAGTGGGAGATGACTGAATCATGGGGGTGAATCCTTTATGAACAGCTTAGCACCATCCCTATGGTGCTGTCCTCATGATAAGGGTTTTCATGAGATCTGGTTGTTTAAAGTGTGTGGCACCTCCCCCTCGCTCTTGGTGCTGCTCCTGCCATGTAAGACGCCTGCTGTTCCTGTTTTGCCTTCTGCCATGAGTAAAAGCTCCCTGAGGCCTCCCCAGAAGCAGATGCTACATGCTTCCTGTATGGCCTGTGGAACCATTTGCCAATTAAATCTCTTTTCTTTATAAATTACCTGGTCTCAGGTATTTCTTCATAGCAGTGTAAGAATGAACTAACAAGCAGAAATTGTCCATTAAAATTTCCCCAACCTCACTAGACACATGAACATACAAATTTAGGGAACAACTGCAAGATACTATATGACAAGCATCCCCCAGACACATAATTATCAGATTCTCCAAGGTCAATGCAAAAGAAAAAAACTTAAAGGCAGCTAGAGAGAAAGGGCAGGTCACCTATAAAGGAAAACTCATCAGGCTTACAGCAGACCTTTCAGCAGAAACCCTACAAGCCAGAAGAGATTGGGAGCTTATATTCAGTATCCTTAAATAAAATAAATTCCAACCAAGAATTTCATATCCAACCAAACTAAGCTTCATAAGCAAAGGAGAAAAAAAATCCTTTTGACACAAGCAAATGCTAAGGGAATTCATTACCATCAGACTTGCCTTAAAAGAGGTCCCTAAGAGAGTGCTAAACATGAAAATGAAAAAACAACACCAGCCACCATAAGGGCCCACTGACACAACAAAACAATTATATAATCAAGTCGACATAAGAATCAACCAGCTAATAACATGATGATAGGATTAATGCATCACATATCAATATTGACCTTGAATATAATATAAACATTCCACTTAAAAGGCACAGAGTGGTGAGCTGGATAAAGAAGCAAGACCCAACTGTAGACTGCCTTCAAAAGACGCATCTCACATGCAACAACAACCACAGACTCAAAGTAAAGGGATGCAGAAAGATTTATTAAGCAAACAGAAAACAAAAAAAGCAGGGGTTACCATTATTTCAAACAGATTTTCAACCAAAAATAATCAAAAAGAACAAAGAAGAGTATTATATATTAATAAAGGGTTCAATTAAACAAGAAGATTTAACCATCTTAAACATATATGTACCCAACATTAGAGCACCTAGATTCATGACATAAGTTCTCAGAGACCTATGAAGAGACTTAGATAACCACACATAATAACAGGAGATTTCAACACCCTACTGACAGTGTTAGACAGATCAAGGTAGAAAATTAACAAAGATATTAAGGACCTAAATTGACACTTGACCAAATGGACTTAACAGCTATCTACAGAATACTTCACCCAATGACAAATGAATATAAATTCTTCTCATCTGCGCATAGCACATACTCTAAGATGAACCACACACTCAGCCATAAAGCAATTCTCAATAAATTCAAAGGGAAATCATACCAACTACACCCTCAGACCACAGTGCAATAAAAATAGAAATCTATAATAAGATCTCTCAAAAACATACAATTACATGGAAACTAAGCAAACTGCTCATGAATCACTTTTGGATAAGCAATGAAACTAAGATACAAATCAAAAAATTCTTTGAAACTAATAAAAACAAAGAAACAACATAAGAGAATCTCTCGGACACAGCTACAGCAGTGTTAAGAGGAAAGTTTATAGCACTAAATGCATACACCAATAAGTTAGAAAGATCTCAAATTAACAACATCATACCTAGAGGAAGTAAAAAAAAAAAAAAAAAAAAAAAAACACAGGGGCGGTGGCTCATGCCTGTAATCCCAGCACTTTGGGAGGCCAAGGCGAGCGGATCACAAGGTTAGGAGATCAAGACCACGGTGAAACCCCTTCTCTACTAAAACTACAAAAAAATTAGCCAGGCGTGGTGGCGGGCACCTGTAGTCCCAGCTACTCAGGAGGCTGAGGCAGGAGAACGGCGTGAACCCAGGAGGCGGAGCTTGCAGTGAGCCGAAATCGCACCACTGCACTTCAGCCTGGGGGACAGAGCAAGACTCTGTCTCAAAAAAAAAAAAAAAAAAAAAACAAGGGCAAACCAACCCCAAAGCTAGCAAAAGAAAAGAAATAACCAAACTCAGAGCTGAACTCAACAACACTGATGGGCAAGGATACTTACCACCATACTAATAAGGAAGAACTGAACTGAACAAACGTTGAGACATGAAAATCCATACAAAAGATCAATGAAGAAAAGTTGTTCTTAGAAAAAAATAAACAAAGTTGATAGACAGCTAGCTAGATTAATAAAGAAAAAAAAGATCCAAATAAACACAATTGGCAATGACAAAGTTCACATTACCGCCAACCCCACAGAAATACAAAAAGTCCTCAGAGACTATTACAGACACCTCTGTGCATACCAACTGGAAAACCTAAAAGAAATGGATAAATTTTCGGAAACATACAACCTCCCAAGACTGAACCCAGAAGAAACTGAAATCCTGAACAAACCAATAATGAGTTCTGAAATGGAATCATTAAGAAAAAACCTAAAACCCAAAAAAATCCCTGAACCAAACAGATTCACAGCTGAATTCTATCAGATATACAAAGAAGAGCTAATAAAAATTCTACCAAAATTGCTCCCAAAAATTGAGAAAGAACTCCTCCCTAACTCATTCTATGAGGCCAGCATCATTCTAATACCAAAACCGGGAGGAGACGCAACATCCAAAGACTCCGAGAACTGATAAACAACTTCAGTAAAGTTTCAGGATACAAAATCAGTATACAAAAATCAGTAGCACTTCTATACACCAATAACGTCCAACCTGAGAACCAAATCAAGAACACAATTCCATTCACAATAGCCACACACACACACACACAATAATGTCTAGGAATAAATTAAACCAGAAAAGCTCAGGCCAATGTCCCTGATGAACACAGATTAAAAAAAAAAAAAAAAAACACACACACACACACACTCAACAATATACTAGCAAACAGAATCAAGCAGCACATCAAAAAGTTAATTCACTATGATGAAGTAGGCTTTATTCCTGAGATGTAAGG
This sequence comes from Macaca fascicularis, assembly GCF_037993035.2. Taxonomy (NCBI): domain Eukaryota; kingdom Metazoa; phylum Chordata; class Mammalia; order Primates; family Cercopithecidae; genus Macaca; species Macaca fascicularis. The sequence goes on from NC_088381.1 coordinate 54,131,987, forward strand.
TTGGTTCACACATGCAAGTCAATAAATGTGATCCACCACATAAACAGAACTAAAAACAAAAACCACATAAGCATCTCAACAGACCCAGAAAAGGCTTTCAATAAAATTCAACACCACTCCATGTTAAAAACCTTCAATAAACTAGGTATCAAAATAACATAACTGAAAATAATAAGAGGCTCCATGACACCATCACACCTAAAATAATACTGAATGGGCAAATGCTGAAACTATTCCCCTTGAAAACCAGAACAAAACAAGGATTCCCACCTCACCACTCCTATTCAATGCAGTAGTGGAAATCCTAGCCAGAGCAATCAGCTGAGAGAATAAAATAAAAGGCATCCAAATAGGAAGAGAGGAAGTCAAGCTGTCTCTGCAGACAATATGATTCTATACCTAGAAAACCTTATAGTCTCTGTCCAAAGGCTCTTAGAACTGATAACTTAAGTTTCAGGATACAAAATCAATGTACAAAAATCAGTAGCATTTCTATACACCAATAACATTCAACCTGAGAACCAAATCAAGAACACAATCCCATTCACATTAGGCACAAGAAAATAAATAAATAAATAAATAAATCTAGAAATAAATTTCACCAGGGAAGTGAAAGACCTCTAAGAGAATTATAAAACAATGCTGAAAGAAATCAGAGATGACACAAACAAATGGAAACATATTCCATGCTCATGGATAGGAAGAATCAATACTGTTAAAATTGCTATACTGACCAAAGCAATTTACAGACTCAATGCCAAACTACCAACTACCAATTCCAAACTACCAACTACCAATGCCAATTCCTAACTACCAATGTCATTTTTCACAGAATTCAAAAAAAACTATTCTAAAATTCACAACCAAAAAAGAGCCCCAATAGCCAAAGCAATCCTAAGCAAAAAGAACAAAGCTGGAGGCAGAACACTACTTCACTTCAAACCATACTACAAGGTTATAGTAACAAAAATAGCATGGTACGAAAATCAGATACATAGAACAATGAAACTAGTTAGGGAACCCAGAAATAAAGCCACACACCTACAATCATCATATCTTCAAAAAGTCAACAATAACAAGCAATGAATAAAGGATTCCTTATTCAATAAATGGTACTGGTATAACTAGCTAGCCATATGCAGAAGACTGAAACTGGACCACTTCCTTTCACCATACATAAAAATCAACTGAAAATGGATTTAAAAAGTAATTGTAGGCCGGGCACGGTGGCTCACGCCTGTAATCCCTGCACTTTGGGAGGCCGAGGCGGGCAGATCATGAGGTCAGGAGATTGAGACCATCCTGGCTAACACGGTGAAACCCTGTCTCTGCTAAAAAATACAAAACATTAGCCAGGCGTGGTGGCAGGCACTTGTAGTCCCAGCTACTCAGGAGGCTGAGGCAGGAGAATGGCATGAACCTGGGAGGCAGAGCTTGCAATGAGCCGAGACCACGCCACTGCACTCCAGCCTGGACGACAGAGCGAGATACCGTCTCAAAAAAAAAAAAAAAAAAAAAGTAATTGTAAACCCTCAAATTATAAAAACCATAGAAGAAAACCTAGATGATATCATTCTGGATGTATGTCTTGGCAACAATTTCATAACAAAATCCCCAAAGGCAATTGCAACAAAAACAAAAATAGACAAGTGGGACATAATTAAACATCTTCTGTACAGCAAAAGAAACAATTAACAAAGTCAACAGACAAGTACCAAACGGAAGAAAATATTCACAAACTATGCATCTGACAAAGATCCAATATCTAGAATCTATAAGGAATTTAAATCAACAAGCAAAACACAAACAGCCCCAATTAAAAAATGGGCAAAGGACATGAACAGACACTTCTCAAAGACATAACACAGTCAACAAGCATATAAAAAATGCTGTATCAGTCTGCTCTCACACTGCTAATAAAGACATACTTGAGACTGGGTAATTTATAAAGGAAAGAGGTTTAACTGACTCAGTTCAGCATAACTGGGGAGGCCTCAGGAAACTTATGATCATGGTGGAAGGGGAAGTAAACACGTCCTTCTTCCATGTGGCAGCAGCAAGGAGAAGTGCCAAGCAAAAGGGGGAAAAGCCCCTTATAAAACCATCAGATCTCATGATAACTCACTCACTATCACGAGAACAGAATGAGGGTAACAACCTCCATGATTAAATTACCTCCCACGACATGTGGGGATTATGGGAACTACAATTCAAGGTAAGATTTGGGTGGGGACAGAGCCAAACCATATCAAATGCTCAACATCACTATTCATCAGACAAATACAAATCAAAACCACAATGAGACACCATCTCACATCAGTCAGAAAAATTATACAACCCCATTTAAAACTGGGCAAAGTACACGAACAGACATTTGTCAAAAGAATACATACATGGCCGGGCGCAGTGGCTCATGCCTGTAATCCCAGCACTTTGGGAGGCCAACGCGGGCGGATCACGAGGTCAGGAGATCAAGACCACGGTAAAACCCCGTCTCTACTAAAAATACAAAAAATTAGCCGGGCGTGGTGGCGGGTGCCTGTAGTGCCAGCTACTCGGGAGGCTGAGGCAGGAGAATGGCGTGAACCTGGGAGGCGGATCTTGCAGTGAGCTGAGATTGTGCCACTGCACTACAGCGTGGGTGACAGAGCAAGACTCCGTCTCAAAAAAAAAAAAAATACATACACAAGCATACGAAAAAATGTTCAACATCACTAATCATTAGAGAAATGCAAATCAAAACTACACTGAGATCCCACATCATACCAGACAGAATGGCTATTGTTTAAGTCAAAAACAGATGCTGACAAGGTTGTGGAGAAAAGGGAATGCTTATACACTACTGTGGGAATGTAAATTTGTTCAGTCACCATGGAAAGCAGTTTGGAGATTTCTCAAAGAACTGAAAACAGAAATAATATTTGACCCAGCAATCCCATTATTGAGTATATACCCAAAGGAATATAAACTGCTCTACCAAAAAGATATATGCACACATATGTTCACTGCAGCACTATCCACAATAGCAAAGACATGGAATCAACCTAGATGCCCATCAATGGTAGACTGGATAAAGAAAATGTGGTACATATACACCATGGAATACTATGCAGACACAGGAAAAAACAAGATCATGTGCTTTGCAGGAACATGGATGCAGCAGGAGGCCATTATCCTAAGCAAACTAATGCAGTAATAGAAAACCAAGTACCAAGTTCTCTCTTATAAGTGGGAGCTAAAGATTGAGTACACATGGAAACAAATATGAGAATAAGAGACACTGGGGCCCAACTCCATCAGAGTTTTACATATACTCACCTAGCCAAGTGTCCCCAGAGGAAGCTCCTATGACTCTAACACCTTCATCTATGCCTATGCTCCTTCCCTCAAATAGATCATTAGATACACTCAGGTCTTCTTTACTTGATCACTGAGAACTATCCTAGAGTCTTCAAGCCCAGCTGGCACAGGTTACTCCGGCAAGTCTACTGTGCTATGAAATCTCTAAGCCAGATGCAGGTGCCAGTCTCTTTATCCAAAGGAGCCCCCAAGCCTCCAGAGACACACATCTAGTTCCCTCCAGATTGAAATGGGAAACAAGGAAAGGAAAATAAAATGTATTCCCAGCATGTTTTCTCCAAACTCTCTCAATACATTTCAGAGACACCAAAATCAGTCCACACAACAAACATTCAACCAGAGAAGAAGATGCCAATATCCCCTTCCAGCAGCCACACCCACAAATTTCACAACCAACTCTTTCAACCCTTACCTCAAAATTTTGTGAGAACAAATGAGGGAATGGCCATCACTTCATTAACTAAGCACACTCCAAAAAGCAATTCCCCCAACCCACTCTAGCCTACCTTGCAAGAGAGCAAGGAAAATGTAGGGGTAATGCTTAGAGTAGAGTTTTGCTGCAATGTCAGTTCTTAGCAATTTATGTAGTAAAGTAGCCGATGTCATAAACAGGCACAACTTTCAAACTCAAAAAATCAGGAACGTAGCTTCTTTTGATTACAAAGTTAGCATGTACTCAGAAATCCCTGGCAAACAGGAAAGATACTTTTCACATCACGCTATACTTATGTGAATTACATAATGTGTTTTTTTTGTTGTTGTTGTTGTTTTTGAGACGGAGTCTCGCTTTGTCGCCCAGGCTGGAGTGCGATGGCGCCATCTCGGCTCAATGCAAGCTCCGCCTCCCGGGTTCACGCCATTCTCCTGCCTCAGCCTCCGAGTAGCTGGGACTACAGGCGCCTGCCACCGCGCCCGGCTAATTTTTTGTATTTTTTAGTAGAGATGGGGTTTCACCGTGTTAGCCAGGATGGTCTCGATCTCCTGACCTCGTGATCCGCCTGCCTAATGTGTTATTAACTGCATTTTACGTATGAGACACAGAACTGAACTGTGATTATTTTAACTAAGGTTAAAACATAAAAATCACAAATAGGAATAAATCTTTCAATGCATTAACAAAACAATGGCTGAATCCACTTACAAAATGAGGAAAAATTATTGAGTCATGTATCTCATAAAGATACTAACCAAATGAGATCATGGATGGCAGTGCCTTAATAATGAGAATAAAGCAAAACAAAACAAGAAAACTAGTTAGTATATACCCAGCATGTGCTTAGACCAAACGTTAAATTGTATCTTTTATACATCACTACCTGTAAGTCTTGGATAAGGAGAAGAGTTGAATATAAAAATACCTTTTAAACTCCTAGATTTCTCAGCATAAGCCTTTGAGCATCTTGGCACAGTACAAAGAATGGAAAACACATCTCTATTCCTCTCACTTTGTCAAAACTTTCTCCATTCTTTTAATCTACAACTTACACAAAAAATTTCTATTGCTATTAAGCTTTTATAAAGCTTGGAATAAGTGACAGAACCAGAAATAAAATCCACACTTTCTTGTGGCCAATTCTAGCTTCCTAAAACACAATCGTGTCAGAGAAAGGTGCAAGAGTTTCTGCTTATCACAAAAAGACGTAATTGCAATTGGTCAATCTCACTTTACTCTAAAGAAGTATATATATTTTCAAGCAAATTTGATTTCAATCAGTCATTTGTTATTTTTAATTAAAAAAAAAAAAAAGAAACTGCTGCTTTGATTAATCTCTAGGGGTAATCTAGAGCTATTCTAAGCCCAAATGCTCAGTTTACAAAGCATAACAGAAAACTAAGTCCAGTAGTGTCTTCTACTACAACATACTGACTCATTATACTCCAAGAGTATGATTTTTAAACTTAAAAATATTTTTCTTTAAACATAAAAAGTGGCTGGGCATGGTGGCTCATGCCTATAATCCCACAGCTTCGGAATGCTGAGGTAGGAGGATTGCTTAAGCCCAGGAGTTCAAGACTAACCTGGGCAACATAGTGCGGCCTCATCGCTACAAAAATTTTTTAAAAATTAGCCAGGCATGGTGGCATATGTCTGTGGTCCCAGCTACTCAGGAGGCTGAGGGAGGAAGATTGCTTGAGCCCAGAAGGTCAAGGCCTCAGTGAGCCATGTTTGTACCCCCACACTCTAGCCTGGGTAACAGAAAAAGACCTGCCTCAAAAAAAAAAAAAAAAAAAAAAAAAAAAAGTTTTTACATGCTGATAGTAACAATATTTAAGTATAACAACCACACAACATATATTTAGATGGTTTCAACTAATGTTCATTTTGAAACCTGCTTTTGATAACCAATATTTTTAGCTAGTCTAAAACATATTTTGACTGTTTCCAATTTAAGAGAAAACATAGCTGCTGTCTCAATACGTAACTCTTCTTTAACCCCTCATATATTTCAAAGGTTAAATAATGAATTCCAGGGTTTTCAACCATATTCACCATAAAAACAGAAGTTATCCCTTTAATATTTCTATAAACATGTATCCCTCTGGTTTTCCTCAAAATAGGTTTATTCAGTAAAAAGTAATATGGTATACAGTCTCTACTTACTAAAAGGCCAGGCTTTTTAGATAGAGACACTCTACACCATGTGTCTGCTTAATATCCTATTACGAACACAAGATTATTTAAAATTAGAAAACACACCTTACAATGACATCCCAATCCCACCCAGGATTGTTTATGGTTAGCCATCAATCTCACTTTTCCCTAACCAAAGTGAATTAGGAGAGTGATAAGTATCTCAATGGAAAGGGAGTAATGTCCAATTAGACATTAAACATGAAACCAAAGAATGTGAAATCTCACTAGTGCCATCTACAGCAACAATGGAGAATACAGATAAGAATTTTTAAAATAATACTGGATGTGTATCCAACCTTTTGATTCCCTGCCCAGAACTATGCATCAAGACAGCTGTCTACCAAATCCTTCACAGAATATAAAATATATAATTAGGTGATGCCAAAATAAAATCTGCAAAATCAAGAAAACCTGAAGCATAATGCTGATGTTAGTGTGATCAAAAGAACAACTTTTCATAAGAGGTAATTAAATAAAAAGCATACAGAATTTATTAAAACTAGAAAAAGTGAGATAAATGATCCAGTCAGGGCCAGGCACGGTGGCTCACGCCTATAATCCCAGCACTTTGGGAGGCCGAGGTGGGTGGATCACTTAAGGTCAGGAGTTCGAGACCAGCTTGACTAACACAGTGAAACCCCGTCTCTACTAAAAATACAAAAATAAGCCGGGTGTGGCGGCATGTGCCTGTAATCCCAGCTACTCAGGAGGCTAAGGCAGGAGAATCACTTGAACCTGGGAGGCAGAGGTTGTAGTGAGCCAAGATCGTGCCACTACACTCCAGCCTGGGCAACAGAGCAAAAAAAGATCAAGTCAGATGTAGCAAAAATTCCAGAATCTGAATTCAAATGGATTACAAAGCCTCAAAGCAAACCTTACCTTACATTCGACCACACTCTGATCTGATTCGCAAGTTACATAGATTTCATCTACTGCTCGGCGAAGATTGTCAAAAAGAAATGCCCAATATCGAGCTCTCAGATCAATCTTCCGAGGATGCCTTGTTTTAGTGGGACTTTTATCAAAGTGTTTATCTCCAGTCGTAGATGATGTTATTTTACAGTCCACTGCAGTACTCTGGTGAAGTAAAATAAAACATGAAAATAAATAAATAAAAGGGCTTCCAGCGATTGGATTTTTGTATAAAGATTCAATCAACTACAAACCAAAACTACTCCAGAAATAAAAAGCATCTGTACTGAACATGTATGGACTTTTTTCCTATCATTATTCTCCAAACAATACAGTATAACAACTACTTACACATAACATTTACATTGCATTAGGTATTATAAGCAATCTAAAGATTGTTTAAAGTCTATGGGAGGATATGCATAGGTTATATGCAAATACTACACCATTTTATATAAGGGACTTGAACATCCAAAGATTTTTATATCCATGGGAGATTGATATGGTTAGGCTTTCTGTCCCCACCCAAATCTCATCTTGAATTATATCTCCATAATCCCCACGTGTAAAGGGAGAGACCAGGTGGAGGTAACTGAATCATGGGGGCGGTTTCCCCCATACTGTTCTCATGATAGTGAGTTCTCACAAGATCTGATGGTTTCATAAGGTGATCTTCCTCGCTTCGCTGGGCAGTTCTTCCCGCCACCTTGTGAAGAAGGTGCCTTGGTTCCTCTTTGCCTTCTGCCATGATTGTATGAGTTTCCTGAGGCCTCCACAACCATGCTGAACTGTGAGTCAATTAAACCTCTTTGCTTCATAAATTACCCAGTCTCAGGCAGTTCTTTACAGCAGTATAAAAATGGACTAATATAGAGATCATGAAACCAATCCCCCGTGGATACTGAGGAATAACTGTATATTATAAATCAACTTAACATATCTCTTGACCTGCTTCATACACTTCTTAAAGTGTGTATTATTACCTCCACTTTACAGATTAATAAATTGAGGTTCAGAGGCTGAGTTGTTCAAGGTTACATTGCCACAGGAGACCATCTTCTAGTTACAGCTCTACAATTACACTGCTGGTTTACCATTAGACTGTTGGCCGAGGCTCAGTGCTGACAGCTCTTTACCAGATATTCCAGACCACCTCATTTCTTTCTATATACCATTCAAAATTAAAATTAACTTAGGAAGTTTCCTAAATTATACTTCCTTCCCAAAGCTTTTTTCTACATTGATCAGCAAAGGACTAGCAGCTTCCTGTGAATCCAGACTCTAATCTTATGAAATTATCAAAACTATTGCCACTTATCCCCAGCTATTTATGAATTTATCACACATCCATAAAATGTGGTATATATGTATAGCATTCATAATCATAAGTAATTAAAATCATAAATAACATTTTACCATCCTTGCTTATAATGTACAATGGGCAATAATGCTTTGGGGTTAAACTGTTTCTGTCATTACGTGTGACTGCTCTATCCAAGGCTTTTATTTACAAAGATTCCAGAAGGGCAGAAAATATATTTTATAAAGGATTTTTGAAAACATAGTTATCATTTAATCATCACAACAAGCTGTAAAGACAGGACAAATATTATTATTCCTATTTTGTAGATGACAAAACTGAGGCTCAGACTGAATTTCTTGACAAAAGTCAAAAGAATGACAAAACTGAAACTAGAACTCAATCTTTCAATTTCTGCTCCAACGTTCACAGTGTTTGACATGCAGCTAGCAAATAGTAAGTGCCCAAATAATGTAAGATATGATTATCATAAGAAAAACAAAAAGGAGAAAAAATATGCCTATAGAAAAAATGTGCATAAACTAATGGCAATAATTGCCTACTTTGTGAAGAAAGGTAGACAAGACACATCAAATAACAGAGGCTACCCAGGCACAGTATTATACACATGTAGTCCTAACCACTCAGGAGGCTGAGGTAGCAGTATCACTTGAGCCCAGGAGTTTGAGAACAGACCAGCCAACACAGTGAGACCTTAAATCTCTCTTTTAAAAAAAAAAAAAAAAAAAAAATTCATAGAGGCTGGTTAACTAGTAGAGAGTTTTAAAATATAGGGCTCTACTTACTACTGACAAAAATAACAGCAGTGATAATAACAATTGCGCCAGCATCTAACATTCATGATATACTATATGCCAAGCATTGCACCAAGTGATTTACATATACTTAATTTAATCACTGAAGCAATTTTATATTACAAGTACTACTATTATCTTCATTTTACAGAGGAGGAAACAGGTTTAGCTAAATTAAATTATACCCCAAAGCCTCACATTAATTTAAGTGACGAAGCCAGAATTCTTAATCAGGTAACTATACTACTACTATGGCTTACTATGTCTAACTGCTTCCCAAGACACTCAATAGATGACAAAACAATCCAAACTTGCAGGAGAAATTACACACAATTGGATTCCATGAGGTAACAGTGTTTTAATCAAGGATTTTTGAGAGAAAAAGACAGAAAGAGGGGGAAAAAAAAGGGCAGGCCAGGGAAAGAAGGAGGAAGAAATTGAGACTTCTGACTCATCCCTTTCTGAGAGACTCATCGGCTCCCCTAAGAATCTGAGAAAACCTATGGACCTATCCCCCAAAAAATGCACGTGTATGACATTCAACATATATTTTCTTCATGTTCACAGACTCCATCTTCAACCTCAGATTAAGAAGCTCTCCAAGAAAAGAGAGAAGACCCAAATAAATAAAATTAGAGATGAAAAAGGAGACACTACAACTGATACCATAGAAATTCAAAGGATCGTTGGTGGCTACTATGAGAAACTATATGCCAATAAATTGGAAAATCTAGAGAGAATGGATAAATTCCAAGACACATACAACCTATCAAAATTGAACCATAAAGAAATCCAAACCCTGCACACACCAATAACAAGTAACAAGATCAAAGCCATAATAAAAAGTCTTCCAGTAAAGAAAAGCTCAGGTCCTGAAGGCTTCGCTGCTAAATTTAACAAACGTTTAAAAAAGAACTAGTACCAATCCTACTCAAACTATTCCAAAAACAGAGGAGGGGGGAATACTTCCAAAATCATTCTGTGAGGCCAGTATTAACCTGATAACAAAATCAGACAAAGACACATCATAAAAACAAAAATACAAGCCATTATCTTTGATAAACATTGATGCAAAAATCTTCAGCAAAATACTAGCAAACTGAACATGTTCAACATTTTCAACATTACATTAAAAAGATCATTCATCATGACCAAGTGTGACTTACCCCAGGGATGCATGGATGGTTTAACAATATGCAAATCAATCAATGTGATATTGTACAACAAAACAAATAAAAATCACGCAATCATTCCAATGCATGCTGAAAAAGCATTTAACAAAATTCAACATCCCTTCATGATAAAAACCCTCAACTATTGCGCATAGAAGGAACATACCTCAACATAATAAAAGCCATATACGACAGACAAACAGCTAGTATCATACTGAATGTGGAAAAACTGAAAGCCTTTCCTTTAAGATCTGGAACATGAAATGGATACCTGCTTTCACCACTGTTATTCAAAAGAGTACGTACTGGAAGTCCTACTTAGAGCAGTCAGACATGAGAAAGAAATAACTGGAAAGGAAGAAGTCAAATTATCCTTGTTTGCAGATAATATGATCTTATATTTAGAAAAACCTAAAGACTCCACCAAAAACTATTAGAACTGATAAACAAATTCAGTAAAGTTGCAGGATACAAAATCAACACACAAAAACCAGTTGCATTTCTATATGCTAACAGTGAACAATCTAAAAAAAAAAAAAAAAGGTAATTCCATTTACAGTAGACAGAAGTAAAATTAAATACCTAGGAATTAACCAAAGAAGTGAAAGATCTCTACAATGAAAACACTGATGAAAGAAATTGAAGAAGACACCAAAAAACAGAAAGATACTCCATGTTCATGAATTGGAAGACTCAATGTTATTAAAATGTACATACTATCCAAAGCAATCTATAGATTCAATACAATCCCTATCAAAATACCAATGACATTCTTCACAGAAATAGGGGGGAAAAAATCCTAAAATATATACGGAACCACAAAAAAACCTAGAATACCCAAGGTTATCCTGAGCGAAAAGAACACAACTGTAGGAATCACATTACCTGACTTAAAGTTATACTATAGAACTATAGTAACTCAAACAGCATGATACTGGCATAAAAACAGACACACAGATCAATGGAACATAATAAAGAACCCAGAAAAAAATCCATACACCTGCAGTGATCTCATTTTCAGCAAAGGTGCCAGGAACATGCACCGGGGAAAAGACAGTCTCTTCAATAAATGGTGCTGGGGAAACTGGGTATCCATATGCAGAAGAATGAAATTTGACTTTCTCTCACCATATACAAACCTCAAATCAAAATGGATTAATGACTTAAATCTAAGACCTCAAACTACGAAACTGCTACAAGAAAACTTTGGGAAAATCTCCAGGACATTGGTCTGGGCAAAAAATTTCTTGAGTAATATACCCCATAAGCACAGGCAACGATGCAAAACTGGACAAATGGGATCACATCAAGTTAAAAAAAAAAAAAAAAACTTCTGCACAGCAAAGGAAACAATCAACAAAGTAAAGAGACAAACAACAGAATGGGAGAAAATATTTGCAAACTACCCATCTGAAAAGGGATTAATAACCATTAATAAGGAGCTAAAACAATTCAATAGGAAAAAAATCTCATAAACCAATTTTAAAATGGGCAAAAAATATTAAAAAAACACTTCTCAAGAGAAGACATACAAATGGCAAACAGGCATATGAAAAGGTGCTCAACATTACTGATCATCAGAGAAATGCAAATCAAAACTAAAATAAGCTATCATCTCACCCCAGTTAAAACGGTTTTTATCTAAAACACAGGCAATTAACAAATGCTGGAGAGGATGTGGAAAAAAATGGAACCCTGGTACATTGTTGGTGGGAATGTAAATTAGTATAACCAATATGGAGAACAGTTTAGAGGTTCCTCAAAAAAAAAAAAAATAAAGCTATCATATGATCCAGCAAACCCACTGCTGGGTATATACACAAAAGAAAAGAAATCAGAATATCAAAAAGATTTGTACTCTCATGTTTGTTGCAGCACTGTTCAAAACAGCCAAGATGTGGAAGTAAGTGGCCATCACCAGATGAATGGATAAAGAAAATGTACATATACACAATGAAATGCTTGCTATTCAGCCATTTAAAAAAAAATGAGATCCTGTCATTTGCACTAACATGGATGGAACTGGAGGTCATTATGTAAATGAAATAAGCCAGGCACAGAAAGACAAACATCACGTGGTCTTACTTACTTGTGGTAGCTAAATACCACGAAAATTGAACTCAGAGAAAGTAGAAGGATAGTCACCAAAGTCTAGTAAGGGTAGCAGGGGAGTAGGGGGTAAGTGGGGATAGTTCATGGGTACAAAAAAATGGAAAGAATGGGTGCAGCAAACCACCATGGCACATGTATATACCTATGTAACAAACCTGCACATTTTGCACATGTATCCCAGAACTTAAAGTATAATAAATAAATAAATAGTAACAAATAAAAGGATAAAAATACAAAAAAAATGGAAAGAATGAATAAGACAAAGTACTGGGGAACACAACAGGCTGACTATAATTTAATTGTATAGTTTCAAATAACTAAAAGAGTGTAACTGGATTATAATTCAAAGGATAAATGCTTGAGGGGATGAATACCCCACTTTCCACGATGTGATTATTACACACTGCATGCCTGTATCAAATATCTCATGTACCCCGTAAATATATAGACCCACTATGTACCCACAAAAATTAATTTTTTAAAGCAGTTCCTCAGCCAAGTGCAGTGGCTCACACTTGTAATCTCAGCACTTCGGGGGGCCAAGGTGAGAGGACTGCTTGAGCTTACAAGTTTGAGAACAGCCTGGGCAGCACAGCAAGACCCTATTTCCACAAAAAATGAAAAAGCTAACCAGGTATGGTGGCACACACCTGTAGTCTCAGCTACTCAGGAGGCTGAGGTGGAAGGACTGCTTGAGCCCAGGAATTCAAGGCTGCAGTGAGCTATGATCATGCCACTGTACTCCAGCCTGGGAAACAGAGCAAGACCCTGCCTCTAAAAACATTTTTTAATTATAATTTAAAAAGAAGCTCTCTCCCTGTATTTTGTAGGTTTTTGAAACGATCTGAAGTACAAAAATAAAGACTTTTTTTTTTTTTTCAAGATGGAGTCTCACTCTGTTGCCCATGCTAGAGTGCAATGGCATGATCTTGGCTCACTGCAATCTCCGGCTCCCAGGTTCAAGTGATTCTCCCACCTCAGCCTCCCGAGTAGCTGGGATTACAGTCACCATGCCTGGCTAATTTTTGTATTTTTGTAGAGATGGGGTTTTACCATGTTGGCCAGACTGGTCTTGAACTCCTCATCTCAGGTGACCCGCCCGCCTCAGCCTCCCAAAATGTTGGGATTACAGGTGTGAGCCACCAAACCTGGCCTAAAAGATTACTTTTTTTTTTTTTTTTTTTTTTTTTTGAGACAGAGTCTCGCTCTGTAGCCCAGGCTGGAGTGTACTGGCACAATCTCGGTTCAGTTCACTACAAGCTCCACCTCCTGGGTTCACGCCATTCTCCTGCCTCAGCCTCCCCAGTAGCTGGGACTACAGGCGTCTGCCACCACACCCAGCTAATATTTTTGTATTTTTAGTAGAGACAGGGTTTCACCGTGTTGGCCAGGATGGTCTCGATCTCCTGACCTTGTGATCCACCCACCTCGGCCTCCCAAAGTGCTGGGATTACAGGCGTGAGTCACCGCGCCCGGGCAAAGATTTCTTTTATGTCTACCCCTTCTGAGATAATAGTTTCTTATATGTGTATCAAAAGGAACATTAAATAATACACTTAATTTATCAGTGCATGTATCTTACTATATAATTTTTAAAATATAATATGTACTTAAAAATCTATCAACTGGTTTTTTAGTAATTTTTTTAGCACACCACAGCCACCATACAGACAGGAGTGCAGCCCCTCCTCCCTAGAACCCCCACCCCACTCTTCACTAGGCAGGGCCCATGGCTCATGAATGCAGAACAGTCGCCCTAGCCATGGCTGAGCATACCCACTGGTAGTGACACGGAGTTTCCCTGGGAAGAGGCTCCCAAAGGCATATGACAGCCCCTTGGCCACTGCCACAGTAATAGTGCTATTCCTCCTACCCTTGGACTAGGGGAGGACAGAAAGAGCCTAAGGGCTAAACTCAAACTTACAGTACATCACAGCTACTATACAGAGAGGAGACCAACCTCTCCTCCCTGTGAGCCTTCAACTCCCTGCTCCCCAACAAGCAGAACCCGAAGCTCATGCCAGCAGTGCAGCCACCCCATCCCAGTGACTGAACACCCTCGGTAACAGGGGTTCCACATTTCTTGGAGGTGGAGTCCCTAGGGGTAACCAAAAACCTCTCTGCCACTACCTCTGCCATGGAATAGTACTTGCTACCCTCAGACTAACAAAGGAACCAAGACCCACAGTACCTTATCCATACCTTCGACAAACTGCAGTCAACCCAAGGAGACAAGGCCAGTCTGTCTCCCATGTGTCCCACCCACCCCCTGCTCATCAACAGACAGGGAACCCCCAGCTTGGGCCCACAGCACAGACCCTTCATCCTGTGATGCCACTGCTAAAGTCCCTTCCTCTACTGGCTCCAAGTTGGGGAGAAACATCACCCCAGAGCTGCAGGGGGCAACCTGGGAGTGTCAAGCCACAATCCAAAAGCAGTGGGAGAGGAGCCCACACTTTGAGAGCATTGAGAGGGAGCAAGGTTACAACTGTGAAGAAACCACATGACCAAGGAAGAACCTATCAACTGACCAATGCACTTAAGCACCATGTACTGGATCACATCCCAAAGCTTCAACACCAAAAATACACTGCTGTATTAGTCCATTCGCACACTGCTATGAAGAAATACCTGAGACAGGGTAACTTATAAAGGAAAGAGGTTTAATTGACTCACAGTTCCACATGGCTGGAGAGCCCTCAGGAAACTTACAATCATGGCAGAAGGCATAGGAGAAACAGGTACCTTCTTCACAGAGTGGCAGGACAGAGTGAGTGCCAGCAGGGAAAATACCAGACACTTATAAAACCATTAGGTCTCAAGAGATTCACTCACTATCACGAGAACAGCATGGGGGAAACCACCCCCATGATCCAATTACCTCCACCTGGTCCCATCCTTGACACGTGAGGATTATGGGGATTACAATTCAAAGTGAGATTTGGGTGGGGACACAGAGCCAAACCATATTGCTAACATACCCATCCCCATGAAATTAAACAAAAGAAGTCAGCAACAAATAAAGACCTTGCACAAAGCTTCCGTCCTATGAAAACATCAAGAAGTCCATTAATTACTCAAATTACACTGCAGTTAAAGGAACACCCACACTCAGAGAAAAGAAAGAACCAATGCAAGAGTTCCAGTAACTCAAATGACCAGAGTGTCATATGTCTTGAAATGACCACATAAGTTCTTTAATAAGGGTTCTTAACCAGGCTGAGCTGGTTGAAATGACAGAAATAGAATTCATAATATGAATAGGGCCTGTAATCCCAGCACTTTGGGAGGCTGAGGAGGGAGGGTCATCTGAGGTCAGGAGTTCAAGACCAGCCTGGCCAACACAGTGAAACACCATCTCCACAAAAATACGAAAATCAGCTAGGCATGATGGCGGGTACCTGTAATCCCAGCTACTTAGGAGGCTGAAGCAGGAGGATCACTTGAACCCAGGAGGTGAAGGTTGCAGTGAGCAGATTGCGCCATTGTACTCCAGCCTGGGCGAAAGAGCAAGACTCTGTCTCAAAAAAAAAAAAAAATATGGATAGGAACAAAGGTCATCAAGATTCAGGAGACAGGCAAAACCCAATCCAAGGAAACTAAGAATCACAATAGAACAATATAGGAGCTGAAAAATGAAATACCCAGTATAAAAAAGAACCTAACAGATCTAACAAGGCTAAAAAAACACACTATAAGAATTTCACAAGGCAATCACAAGTATTAACAGAATAGATCAAGCTGAGGAAAGAATCTCAGAACTTGAAGACTGGCTTTCTGAATTAAGACCGACAAAAATAAAGAAAAAGGAATGAACAAACCTCTGAGAAATGTGGGATTCTGTAAAGAAGTCAAACCTATGAATCACTGGCTTCCCTGAAAAGGATGGGGAGTAAACAAACAACTTGAAAAAATACTTCAGGGTAGTATCCATGAAAACTTTCCCACCCTTGATAGAGAGGTCAGCAGTCAAATTCAGGAAATACAGAGAACCCCTGCAAAATTCTACACAAGAAGATCAACCCCCAAGACATGTAATCATCAGATTTTCCAAGATTGAAATGAAAGAAAAAATGTTAAAGGTAGCTTTAACAGAGAGAAAGGGCAGGTCACCTACAAAGGGAACCTCATAAAGCTAACATCAGACCTCTCAGCTACAAGTCAGAAGAGACAGGGGGCCTATATTCAACATTCTTAAAGAAAAAAATCTTCAACCAAGAATTTCATATCCAGCCAAACTTAACTTCCTAAGCAAAGGAGAAATAAGATCCTTTTCAGATAAGCAAACGTTGAGTTTATGACTACCAGACCTGCCTTACAAGAGACCTTGAAAGCAGCACAAAATATAGAAAAGAAGAACTGCTACTAAACACACTTAAATACACAGACCAGGGACACTATAAAGCAACCACACAAACAAGCCAGCATAGTAACCGGCTAACAACAACATGACAGGATCAAATCCACACATACCACTAATCTTGAATGTAAATGGGCTAAATGCCCCACTTAAAAGGCACAGAGTGTCAAGTTGGATTAAAAAAAAAAAAATAAGACCCAATGGTATGCTGTCTTCAAGAGACCTGTATCACACATAAAGACACACATAGGCTCAAAATAAAGGGATGGAGGGAAATCTACCAAGCAAATGGGAATCAGAAAAAAAGGAGTGGTTACAATCCTAACTTCAGACAAAATAGACTTTGAGCCAACAAAGATAAAAAAAAAAATGACAAAAAAAGGACATTACGTAATGATAAAGGATTCAATTCAACAAGACCTAACTATACTAAATATATATGCACCCAACACAGGAGAAGCACCCAGATTCATAAAGCAAGTTCTTAGAGACCTACAAAGAGACTTAGACTCCTACACAAAAAGAGTGGAAGACCTCAATACTCCACTGGAAGTATCAGATCATCAAGACAGAAAATTAACAAAGATATTCAGGACCTGAACTCAACATTGTACCAAATGGATCTGATAGATCTCTACAGAACTCTCCAACCAAAAGCAACAGAATATACATTCTTCTCATTGCCACATGGCACATACTCTAAAATCGACCTCATAATTGAACATAAAACAATCCTCAACAAATGCAGAAAGAACTGAAATCATACCAAACACACTTTCAGACCACAATGTAATAAAAATAGAAGTCAAAACTAAGAAAATCACCCAAAACCATGCAACTACATGGAAATTAAACAACATGCACTTGAATGAATTCTGAGTAAATAATGAAATGAAGACTGAAATCAAGGAGTTCTTTGAAACTAATGAGAACAAAGATACAACATACCAGAATCTCTGGGATCCAACTAAGGCAATATTAAAAGGGAAATTCATAGCACTAAACACCCACATCAAAAAGTTGGAAAGATCTCAAATTAACAATCTAACATCACAAGTAAAAGAATTACAGAAGCAAGAGAAAATCAACCCCAAAACTAGCAAAAGACAAGATATAAACAAAATCAGAGATGAACCCAAGGAAATCAAGACATAAAAAACCATTCAAAAGATCAATAAATCCAGGAGTTGATTCTTTGAAAAAATTAATAAGACAGGCCACTAGCTAGACTAATAAAGAGGAAACGAGAGAATACCCAAATAAACACAACTGGAAATGTCATGTTACCCCTGACCCCACAGAAATAAAAATAACCATCAGAAACCACTATGAACACCTCTATGCATACATATTGGAAAACCTAGAAGAGATGGATAAATTCCTGGACACGTACTCCCTCCCAAGACTGAACCAGAAACAAACTGATTCTCTAAATGGAACAACAATAAACTCCGAAATTCAATCAGTAACAAGTAGCCTACCAACCAAAAAAAGCCCAGGACCAGAAGGATTAACAGCCAAATTCTACCAGATATACAAAGAAAAGCTGGTACTGTTCCTATTGAAACTATTCCAAAAAAATTGAGAAGAAAGAACTCCTCTCCAACTCATTCTATGAAGCCAGTATCATCCTCATACCAAAATCTGGCCAAGACACAACACAAAAAGAAACTTCACGCCAATATCTTTGATGAACATTGACACAAAAATCCTCAACAAAATACCTGCAAACCAAATTCAGCAGTACATTAAAAAGCTAATCCACCAAAATTAAGTAGGCTTCATCCCCGGGATATAAGGTTGCTTCAACATAGGCAAATCAATAAATGTGATTCATCACATAAACAGAACCAAAGAAAAAAAAAACACATTGTTATCTCAATGGATGCATAAAAAGCTTTCAATATAACAACATATCTTCATGTTAAAAACTCTCAATAAATTAGGCATTAAAGGAACATACCACAAAATAGTAAGAGCCATCTATGACAAAGCCACAGCCAACATCGTACTGAACAGAGAAAAGCTGGAAGCATTCCCCTTGAAAACTGGCACAAAACAAAGATGCCTTTTCTCATCTCTCCTATTCAATACAGTATTAGAAGTCCTGGCAAGAGCCATCAGGCAAGAGAAAGAAATAAAGGGCATCCAAATAGGAAGAGAGGAAGTCAAAATATCCATTTACAGATGACTTGATTCTATGTATCTAGAAAACCCATAGTCTCAGTACAAAAGCACCTTCAACTGATAAACAACTTCAGCAAAGTTTCAGGATACAAAATTACTGTACAAAAAGTCATTAGCATTCTTCCTGTAATCCCAGCACTTTGGGAGGCTGAGGCAGGCTGATCATGAGGTCAGGAAATCGAGACCATTCTGGCCAATGTGGTGAAACCCTGTCTCTACTAAAACTACAAAAATTAGCTGGGCGTGGTGGCATGCACCCGTAGTCCCAGCTACTCAGGAGGCTAAGGCAGAAGAATCACTTGAACCCGGGAGGCGGAGGTTGTGGTGAGCAGAAATCATGCCACTGCACTCCAGCCTGGCGACAAAGCGAGACTCCATCTCAAAACAAAAACAAAAACAAAAAAGTCATTAGCATTCTTATACACAACAACAGCCAAGCCGAGAGTCAAATCAGGAATGCAATCCAATTCAAAATTGCGACAAAAAAGAATAAAATACCTAGAAATACAGCTAACCAGGGAGGAGAAACATCTCCACAACAAGAATTACAAAACACTGCTCAAAGAAATCAGAGATGACAAGAACAAATGGAAAAACATCCGATGCTCATGAGTAGGAAGAATCAATATCATGAAAACAGCCATACTACCCAAAGCAATTTACAGATTCAATGCTATTCCCATTAAACTACCAACGACATTCTTCACAGAATGAGAAAAAGCTATTTAAAATTCACGTGGAACCAAAAAAACGCCCAAATAGCCAAGGCAATCCTAAATTTAAAAAATAAAGCACTAGAGGAATGAATGCTACCCAACTTTAAACTATGCTATAAGGCTACAGTAACCAAAACAGCATGGTACTTGTACAAAAACAGACACAAAGATCAATGAAACAGAAGAGACAGCCCAAAAATAAGGCCACACACCTACAACTATCTGATCTTTGACAAAGCTGACAAAAACAAGATATGGGGAAAGGACTCTCTATTCAATAAATGGTGTTGAGATAACTGGGTTGCCATATGCAGAAGACTGAAACTAGGCCCCTCCCTTACACCATATACAAATATCAACTCAAGATGGATTAAAGACTTAAATGTAAAACCCAAAACTATAAAAATCCTGGAAGACAACTGGCAATACCATCCTGGACACAGGAACATGCACAGGAAGATTTCTTGACAAAGATACCGAAAGCAATTGACACAAAAGCAAAATTTGACACACGGGATCTAATTAAACTTAAGAGATTCTGCACAGCGAAAAAAAAAGTAAACAACTTACAGAATGGGAGGAAATTTTTGCAAACTATGCATCTGACAAAGGTTTAATAAATATCTGGCATCTATAATAAATGTAAACAAATTTACAAGATAAAAACAAACAACCCCATTAAAAAGTAGGCAAAGAACACAAACTCTTTTCTAAAGAAATCATACATGCAGCCAATAAGTATATGAAAAAAAGCTCAGTATCACTGTTCACTAGGGAAATGCAAATCAAAATCACAATGAGATACTATTTCACACCAGTCAGAATGGCTATTACTAAAAAGTCGAAAAGCAACAGATCTTGGCAAGGTTGTGGAGATAAGATAATACTTATATGCTATTGCTGAGGGTGTAAATTAATTCGGCCATTATGGAAAGAAATATGGTGATTCCTCAAAGAGCTAAAAACAGAAATACCATTCAACCCATTACTGGGTATATTACCAGAGGAATATAAATCATTCTACCATAAAGACACATGCACATGAATGTTCACTGCAGCACTATTCACAACAGCAAAGACATGGAATCAACCTAAATGCCCATCAACAACAGATTGGATAAAGAAAATTTGGTATATATATATATGATGGAATACTATGTACCCATAAAAAAAGAACAAGATCATGTATTTTGCTGGAACATGGATGAAGCTGGAGGCCATTATCCTTAGCAAACTATTGCAGAAACAGAAAACCAAATACTGCATGTCCTCACTTACAAGAGCTAAATTATAAGAACTCATGAACATAAAGAAGGGATCAACAAACAGACGGGCCTCCTTGAGGGTGGGAGGAAAAAGAGGAAGAGCAAAAATAACTATTGGGTACTAGGCTTAGTACACGCGTGATGAAATAATCTGTACAACAAACCCCCGTGAAACGAGTTTACCTATATAACAAACCTGCACATGTACCCCTGAACCTAAAATAAAGGTTAAAATACATATACATAGATAAGAAATATATACATGTATGTGTATATATGTGCATATATATGTATATATGTTATATGTGCATATTAAACCATATGTGTGTATATATTTTTAACCTTTTTTACAAATATATGCATATAAAATCATTGGTGCCTTTGTGTGTGGGGACGGGGGATTCTTTGTGAACTCACAATGATATCATGATTAGAAGTCCATGTTTTTCTCATATGAAATTTTATTTTACATAATACATACTATATACTTAAAAATATCAAAATAATTGTCCAAAAAATTAAAAATCAGCCAGGCACAGTGGTGTACGCCTCTGGTCCCAGCCACTCTGGAGGCTGAGGTGGGAGAATTACTTGAGCCCAGGAGGTCAAGTGATTCTGTGAGCTGTGATTGTGCCACTGTACTCAGCCTGGGCAACAGTGAGACCTTATCTCAAAAAATTAAATTAAATTAATAAAATAAAATAACAACACCTATGAAAAGTTCAGAGAAAATAACTATGGATTAAAAAACTAACTATAATTATGCTAAACACCTTCAAAAGATAAAGTAGGCTTGTGTTCTCCAAAATTTTATTACAGCAATTCAAAATTTTTGTATTCCAAATATCTTTACTATCCTACAACCTAAAGGCATCATTATATCAAGAAAGAAAATCATAAAAGAACTGGCAAACATGGAAGGCACAGCAGAGGAGTTAAGAGCATAAACTGTGGAAATTAACTGCCAAGGGCTGAACGTGGTGGTTCATGCCTGTAATCCCAGCACTTTGGGAGGCCAACAGGGGCGGATCACTTGAGGCCAGGAGTTTGGGACCAGCCTGGCCAACATGGTGAAACTCTGTCTCTACTAAAAATATAAAAATTAGCCAGGTGTGGTGACACATGACTGTAGTCCCAGGTACTAGGGTGGCTGAGGCACGAGAACTGCCTGAACCCAAGAGGAAGAGGGTTCACTGAGCCAAGATCACACCACTGCACTCCAGCCTGGGCAACAGGGTGAGACTGTCTCAAAGAAAAAAATAAATAAATAAAAAGAAAAGAAATTAACTGCCTGGGTTCAAATGCTGGCTGTGTCATTTACTAGTAAGCTACATGCCTTCTCTCTGTCTCAGTTTCTTTTTGTAACAAAACTTCAATGTAAGTGAGGATAACTGTGATGCTTACATCAAAGGGTATGAGAACCAAATACATTAATATCTGTGAAGTATTTAGTACAAATCAGTCACACTGATTACTATACACATATTTGTTTTTAAAAAGTACATTAAATTTTTATTTAGATAAATAATATTCAAATCCTGCAAAATAAGATTTTCGTAATTTATAATACATTCAGAAATTGAAATTAAAAGTAAATAAGTAAAAAAGTTATAGATGCTGTACCTGTTTAGTAGTTTTATGAGTGCCTTGAATTGTCCTCTTAGATTTTCCACCAGTTTGATATTTAGGTTTTCCTTCAAGGCAAGAAAAAAATAAATATGTAGATATATGGAATGATAGATAATATAAAATTGAACTATAGGTAATTAGATAATGTAAACCTAAACTACTCAAATCATTCAGGCATACTAACATTTAATCTCCTTCCAGAGACCACAGTATAGTACAGTCTGTTCATGGTCAATATAAACCAATATAATTAAAACAACAACCACAAAAAATTTCCAAAGTCCCAGAGACTGTTATTATTGAATATCTTTCTCTGAACAGGAATAAATCAACATCTTAAAGAAGTCAAATACTCTAACAACTTTTAAAAACAAAGTCCAGTTACTGGTACTCCTCAACTTATATACAAATCTGGAAATAGTTCTCTAAGTTCAAATTTCATTTCAACAATAAAATTAAGACTATATGTTTTCTATATAAAACCCCAATATTTTGTTTTAATTTATGATATATGAAATGCACAATTTCATTGTGAAAAGTGAGGTTTCAGTTCTTTGTATTTTCTCACTCATTCTTTTTATAAGAAAGACACTACTGTTTTGTAATTACTATTCTCAACAGCAATTCAAAACAGAAATAAAATTCTTCTTTTTTTTTTTTTTACTTTTATTTTAGGTCCAGAGGCACATGTGCAGGTTTGTTATACAGACAAATTACGTTTCACAGGGGTTTGGTGCACAGATTATTTCATCATCCAGGTAATTAGCATAAGTAACTGATAAGTAGTTTTTCAATCTTCACTCTCCTCCCACTCTCTACCCTAAAGTAGACCCTGATGTCTTTTGCTCCCTTCTTCGTGTCCATGTGTATGTACTCAATGTTTAGTTCCCACTTATAAGTGAGAACGTGCAGTATTTGGTTTTCTGTCCTTGCATTAGTTCACTTAGGATAATGATCTCCAGCTCCATCCTTATTGCTGCAAAGAACATGATTTCATTCTTTTTATGGCTATATAGTAGTCCATCGTGTATATATGTACATTTTCTTTATCCAGTCTACCATTGATGGCCATTTAGGTTTATTCCATGTTTTTGCTATTGTAAGCAGTGCTGTGATGAACATACACATACATGTATCTTTATGGTAGAACAATTTATATTCTTTGAGTATACACCCAGTAATTAGATAGCTGGGTCAAATGGTAGTTCTGTTTTTAATTCTTTGAGCAATCACCAAAGTGCTTTCCACAATGGCCAAACTAATTTACATTCTCACCAGCAGTGTGTAAGTGTTCCTTTTTCTCTGCAACCTCTCCAGCATTTCAAAATCGGAATAAAATTCTATAAGGTATAACAGAATAATTTTCCTTTCTGCAAAATAATTTTGGGGCCAGGTCCCCTGAAGCAGTATAAATGAGCCATAACACACAGGTACCTAGCTATCAGCTTATCCGACATAAGTGGGACACCCTCACCGTTCCACCAGGGGTGAAGGGAAAGAATGCTATAGTAACCTACAGAGCCCCATCCTTTAATTACATAAAACAATGTACCAGCAAGTTTTTTTAGAATATCCAGCAGAAAAACCAGCTTAGAATAAGCACAAGCTGTAATATACCAGCAGGTTTTTAGAATATGCAGCAGAAAAACCAGCTTAGAAACAAAAATAATATGAAGCAGAGAACTTTTTTAAGTGGAATTATCCTCAGAAGCACTTAAGTGTACATTGTAATCATAAAACAGAACAAGTTGCTATTAAAAACTTAGTTTTTAATCGCCTATATGTGGCAAAGCTTTAACAATATAAAATAATCCTTAACAAAAATTGTAAATGTTAATATTCTTCTTTTGTCATCATTACTACGGATATTGAGAAAGTTCTAATTATCTGTGCTTACAGTTTTTTGGTTTTTCTTTCTTTTTTAAGATGCAGTCTCTCACTCTGTGCCCCAGGATGGAGTGCAGTGGCGCGATCTGGGCTCACTGCAACCTCTGCCTCCCAGGTTCAAGCCTCACGAGCAGCTGGCATTACAGGTGCCCACTGCCATGCCCAGCTAATTGTTTTGTATTTTAGCAGAGACAAGGTTTCACCGTGTTGCCCAACCTGGTCTCGAACTCCTGAGCTCAGGCAATCTACCTGCCTTGACCTCCTAAAGTGCTAGGATTACAGATGTGAGCCACTGCGCCCAGCCTGTGCTTACAGTTGTATTATGTTACAATAGTCACAAATGAAGCTTTAAAATTGTACTGGCCAATTATTTATGTTCTTATATGAAAAATCAGATTATGTACAGATGTTTATTATATTTTCTTTGTTTTTTGAATAGAAACAACTTTAATAGAAACACCTTTGAACTATTTTATGTTCAGAATAACCCATGGAAAATGAGATAATACAATTTCATATAAAAATATTTATAATACACAGCAACCACAAAATACTTTTTTTTACTTCTATAATAAATCATGTTGATATGTACTTTTATCAAAGAAATGAAGTAAGAGTAAGCTCCTTGTGAAAAGATTAGCTGTTAAGAAGTTGAATTGCAAAAGATAAATCCAATTTTCCCCTCTATTTGATAGTTTTTATGATTCAAAATAACTGCTCTCTAAAAATAGCTAGGAAAACTAAGAAAGAAAAGCTACAGGGGAAGACAGGTCCAAGCAGGCATTTTAAAATACCATAATACCTCCATAATTAAAATAATATGGCACTCACACATGAATTAGGTAAACAGACTAGTAGAATGGAATACAATTACATATGGAAATTCACTCTACAGAAAAGGTGGAATCTCAAATAACAGGGGCAAAGATAAACTTCATAGTAAGTTATGCTGAGGCAACTTGTTAGCTATAAGGAAAAAGATAAAATTAGATCCATACCACACACTATGTGTAAGAATAAACTACAAATGGGTCAGAGGACCAAATGTAAAAAAGATAAAGATTTAAAACATTTTTTAAAGAAAATTTTAAATAAAATAAAGTGTAAAAATAAATTTAAAAGAATAAAACAGGTGAATTCTTGTTTAGCTTGAAACACCTTGTGTAAAGATGTAAACACCTTGTGTAAAATTCTTGTTTAGCTTGAAACACCTTGTGTAAAGAATGGAAACATGATTAGAACATGCCAAAAGGAACGGGAGCCAAGTTAAAGGGTCTCCCATTTGAAAAATCGAGAACAATCTGAGCATCAAAATAGAGTAATTGTACCCCATTAAATACCATAAGAAGCCACGAGTCCATACAAACTGAAAATATGAATACATACATACATATAAAAATAAAGAGGAGATGCTAAAGCTCTTCCTTATATTAGAAGGCTAACAAATGCAGAAGGAATGATGGAGTTAACAAATCACCACTTTGCAACCACCAGAGGTATAACATAAGCCAAGGATTATCAATAGAAGCTAAAAGTAGTGAGTGTACTGTTTCAACAAAAACAGGATATTTACACAGTTTCAAACTATCTTACCAAAAATTACTCATTAGTTACATAGGAAAAAATTAGTTACTTTACAGTAGAGAAATTTGGCAGACAACACTTAAAGCAACTGATTAAATTAATGAGACAGTTATCATGAACTTCCTCTGATAACTAAAAAGGACACATCATTTCTATAGAATTCCTACTAAAAACACATACCCGAATCTAGTCATGAAAAGATATCAGACAAACCTAACTATGAGGAGTATTCTACAAGCCCTCAGAAAATTTCAAAGTGAGGTCTCCTGAAGTGTATGCCAATCTCCTGACTTCTGTATCTCCATCCAATCTTCAACATCCCCAGAAACAGTTGCTTCACACTGCCTCTAGCCATTAAAGGGAGGGGGGAGATTTTTTTTTCTAGTTCAAATAATAATAATGAAAACTAAAGAAGTAACTTCTATTTTCTAAAGTATTACATTAAATTGCACCTAATTATGATACATATGATTTTTTTAAAATCTTTTTATTTTTATAAGAATTTAATAAAAGAAAAAACCTAAATGTCCATTTTCATACTGCTTATAAAGAACTGCCTGAAACTGGGTAATTTATAAAGGAAAGGGCTTTAATTGACTCATAGTTCAGCATGGCTGGGGAGGCCTCAGGAAACTTGCAATCATGGTGGAAGGAGAAGGGCAAGCAAGGCACCTTCTTTACAAGGCAGCAGGAAGGAGAAGTACCGAGTGTAGGGGAAAGAGCCTCTTATAAAACGATCACATTTCATGAGAACTCACTCACTGTCATGAGAACAGCATGGGGGAAACCGCCCCCATGATCCAATTACCTCCACATGGTCTCTCCCTTGACATGTGGGGATTATGGGGATTATAATTCAAGGTGAGATTTGGGTAGGGAGACAAAGTCTAATCATATCACTAAATCTCTTATCACTTTAAAAAGCCCTAATCTGCCAGTCATAACACAATAAACCCAATTTCAAATTTCACTATTACCTGAAAAAGCAAAACTAACTGTAAGGCTTTTATAAAGCCATGTGTGTATAAAAGCAACAAAAAATCATTTCTTATTTAACATACTAATCAGCCCCAAGAGGTCTAATTGCAAACAGTTTTCAGTCTATCTATTTAGGACTAAATACATCCTTCTTATTTACAAAAATGAAACTAATTTTTTAAATACATACCATCATCATCTTTGCTTTCTAGTGGAACACTCCAAGCTATTAGGTTTCTTGCTGTACGACCCTCCTCTGCAACTATTCTCCTTACTTTGTCATGACTATTGGAGCGCTGGAATGAAGCCTATGTATGGAAAAAATGGTACTTATTAGATTATTAGATATTACATAAGTCAAAATATATAATATATTTAACAAAGTCATTAGTTCTCACATTTTTCTCAAAAAGAAAACACTTAAAACTAATTTGGGATTTGGTAGGTTGTTAAACAGAGAAGAGAAAGTCACAAGTCTTTTTTAGATCTAAAAACACTGAGTTTTGTAACTCTAAAAAATAAACAAATTATTTAAATAATAAATATAATCTAAGGTTTGAAAAGTGGCCTAAAGAGCACAAACACTGCTGTGGACTAATATCTGCACCATCCCTTACACATCAACAAGTACAAGTGTGAAAGAGACCAGTTTTCAGAAACATCCTATGTATTTCCCCTAAAAGACCTCTTCAGCATAAAATATTTTGGAAAATCCTTTTTTTATTCCCTAAAGTAAGTCAACATTCAGTTTTTAGCTACATAATTTTATCTCCTAGTTATTAGGATTCAAATAATAATTGCTGTTAACAGGTAAATTTAAATTGCAATTTTTAAAACTCAAACTACTGCACAAAATATGTGTAATTTCTTGCTTGCTCTAGCCCCGCCTGGCCTAAAAACACGAGCCTACAGGTTCAGCCCCACCAACAACCTGTGCCAGCTGGGAGCCAGGTCCAGTAAAATAAAGGAAATTGCTTCCCCACTAATGAATGTCATATCAAAATAGTCTGTTTTCATAAGCCAAGTATCTGTGAGAAGAAAGAGATCATAAAGCACCCATATGAACACAAGGATACAGCCTGTTTATCTAATCCTTAAATCTGTGTGGGCAACCTGCCTCTTTGTGAAACAAGTTCACCACTGGGCCAGCCCAAAATCCCAGTCCAATTAGTAGGTGCCTCCATGCCCTTCTATAGTTCTTGCCAGCCTGGATTTTTAGATATCCTGGAATCCTAAGGCACAATACATTTAACAAGGTAATTACTATGTGCAAAAATATCAAGAGACTGAGGAGAATATAAAGAAATATAAAGTATTGTGCTTGTCCTCAAAGAGCTAACAATCCAAGCCAATGAAGCAAACATGTAAGAGTAAAAAATAATACATGAATTAACAAGTATAGTAGGTAGTCAGTCTCCAAAGATGCCCCTCTTGGCTCCAGTGAACCACACCTGCTGGTGTTCATGTCCTCATGTAATCCACTCCCCTTGAATATGCCTCTGTGACTTGCTTTCTGACCAATAAAATGAGGCAGAAAGGACACTGCATAACTTCTGAGACTAGGTCATTAGAAGCTTTGCAGCCTCCACCCAGTCTCTTAGAATGCGCCCTCTCTTAAAATCCAGTTGTCATTATCGGGGGAACTCAACCCGGATAATTCAACGTGGGTCCTTTTCTATTTTCCCTAAGTGTCAGCCGGTCTGTGAAATAAAGGGAAATAGTACAAAAGAGACAAATTTTGAAGCTGGGTGTCCGGGGGAGACATCACGTTGGCAGGTTCTGTGATACCCCCCAAGCCACAAAACCAGCAAGCGTTTATTAGTGATTTTCAAAAGGGGAGGGAGTGTACGAATAGGGTGTGGGTCACAGAGATCACATGCTTCACAAGGTAATAAAATATTACAAGGCAAATGGAGACAGGGCGTGATCACAGGACCGGGGCAAAATTAAAATTGCTAATGAAGTTTTGGGGACACGTTGTCATTGATAACATCTTATCAGGAGACAGGGTTTGACAGCAGACAACCAACCGGTGGGACCAAAATTTATTAGGTGGGAATTTCCTCATCCTAATAGGCCTGGGAGCGCTATGGGAGACCGGGGTTTATTTCATCCCTTACCTACAACCGTAAAAAACAGATGTCCCCAGAGCGGCCACTTTAGAGATCTCCCCCTAGGAACGCATTCTCTTTCTCAGGGATGTTCCTTGCTGAGGAAAAGAATTCAGCAACATTTCTCCTATTTGCTTCTGAAAGAAGAGAAATATGGCTCTGTTCCGCCCAGCTCTCAGGCAGCCAGACCTAATGGTTATCTCCCTTGTTCCCTGAACATCGCTATTATCC
Organism: Macaca fascicularis; assembly: GCF_037993035.2. NCBI lineage: Eukaryota > Metazoa > Chordata > Mammalia > Primates > Cercopithecidae > Macaca > Macaca fascicularis. The sequence goes on from NC_088381.1 coordinate 54,161,241, forward strand.
TGTTCTTTTTTCAAGGTGCCCAGATTTCATACTGTTTAAACAATTTGTGCTGTTAACACAATCATCACAGGGTCCTGAGGCGACATACATCCTCAGCTTACAAAGATGATGGGATTAAGAGATTAAAGACAGGCATAGGAAATCACAAGAGTATTGACTGGGGAAGTGATAAGTGTCCATGAAATCTTCACAATTTTATGTTCAGAGACTGCAGTAAAGACAGGCGTAAGAAATTATAGAAGTATTAATTTGGGGAACTAATAAATGTCCATGAAATCTTCACAATTTACATTCTTCTGCCATGGCTTCAGCCAGTCCCTCCATTCAGGGTCCCTGACTTCCCGCAACAGTCATGCCATGAGAAGCCCAAGCCACAAGTAGAGAGACCACACATGGGCAGCACTCTGGTTGACAGGCCCTAGCTGAACTCCCAGAGGACAGCATCCTCTGCCCATTGTGTGAGTGAGCCATTTTGGACATTCCAGCCCAGCTGAGCCCCTAGAAAACTGCTGCCATGCCAGTACCCAAGCCAACATCACATCACAAAAACCACCCAGTCAACTCACAGAATGGGACAATAGGAACTAGATGAATGTACCCTAACACACAATACACACACCTGGAACTATCTGTATACAGATATTAAAAACCGTGAGTTTACACTGATTGATTTCAATCCTATGCCACAGGGCTCATTTCAGCCTTTCTCTTTGCTTGTTTGAAACTTCTTTCTCCAACATAAGATCCCAAGTTTTCATTATCTACAATCTATTTACTTATCTGTTCAATTCTAATATATACACAAAGTAGTTTCAGAATTGCTAACCCATACTCCTATGAGAAACACATTTACTAACCACATTACAGCATTTATGTATGGTTCTTATCTTTAACCTTACAATAAATTAATGTTTGCCAAAATCATGTAATTAGTTCTCATCTTCCCCTGGGAGTATGTTACTATTTGCCTTCCAGTTTGGATTCTCCCCACGTACTGGTTAATTTTTATTCTTTTGGGGAATATGTGAAGAAAAAGCACCACATTATTTTCAAATGAAGGAAATTAATGAGCAGCATCACTTCAGGGAAAGAAAAAAAGTCACTATAGTACACTCTAGAGCAAGGGTCAGCAAAGATTTTCTACAAAGGGCCAGATAATAAATATTTTTTTTACTTTAGGCTTTGCAGGTCATAAGATCTCTGTAACAACTACTCAATTTTGCCATTTTATGTGAAGCAGCATAGTCAATATGTAAACAAATAATGTGGCTGTATGGTAACAAGCCAACTGTGAGATAAACAGATACATATTACTCGTTATTCTGAAATAAATTCAAATTACTGAAAAGTTCTAAATTCACACAAAGAATATCAAACATACCCTCACACATTTTTTCCTGAAGCATTTGAGAACAATCTGCAGTTATATTCCTTGGCAGTAAATACTTCACTATGTATTTTATATATGTAAGGATACTCTCCTATATCACTATACCATAACTAACAAAATCAGGAGATTATCACTGACACAGAATTATTATTTAAACTACAGCATTTAAATTTCACCAACCGTCCCATTAATCTCTTTGACAGTATAAAATAAAGTTGAGAAAAAGGTATAAGCCCAGTTCTCCCAGAAACTCTGCAAACCCCAAAAAGGATAAATTGTACAAAGAAAACCACACTTAAGCATTGCACAGAAAAACTGATAACACGAAACAAAGAAAAAAATCTTAAGAGTACAAAGGAGAGGGAAAAATCAACTCATTACCTTTAAAGCAATAGCAGTAAGACTGACAGCCTTGCATTGTCCAGGAAGCAATAAAAGTAATAATTTATAATAAACTCTAATAAATTGATAACTTATTGCCTATTTAGTGGTATAGTAGGGTCAAAATCCTGACTGAAAAAGGTTCAAAACAGAATGATGAGAAAAATGGAGAGAGTATTAAGATACTTTGAGTTTCGTCATAAAGGAGAATAAAGAAATAAACAGAATGGATTTTTAAGGTAAGTGATAGTATATCATACTTTCATACTGATTGGAATGATCCAGTACAGAGAGAAATTGTGTTATGATAGGAAAGAGAGAATGACAATAGGTGCTAAATCTGTGAGTGACAGGAATCAGGTTTCGGTACAAAAATGAGTAACTAACCAACTAATATCCAAACTACTAAAAAAAACAAAGATTACATTCTTCTACTCTAATTCTCTGTGATGAGAGTCTAATCCAGAACTTGTCACTTTTTACGTCTTTAACATAAACATCTGTACCCACATTCCTTCATTCCTCTGACCTTACCCTGAATATCCATGTGTCATCTACTTACCTGACTCATTAAGCTTTCACTGAAACTCACTGTCACTGTCCAAACCCCATTCAGTGTCCTCTAGATTTGCAAGTCACTTCTCTACTCATTCCCATACTTTCCAATCAACGTAACACCAGAAAACCTCCTCGTTTAGCTTAAGCACTTCTCCCATTAAGTATTAGTCAGTGCTATGTAACTTACACTGGCATCTATCATTTAGGTTACCTAAGCATTGTTCTAACCAAGAGTATCACAATTGTTTCCAGGCCAAATGAACAAGTATAAATAGGTGGCCTACTTTTCAGCTCTATTTCAGATAATTCCCTTACACAATCACCGAACATCCTGTGAGAGAGAGAGAGAAAGAGACAGAGTGAGAGTGTGTGTGTGTGGAGGGGGGGGGTCATAAAATTCACTATGCCATACATTATACTCTAAGTCAAGAGTCTTCACAAAATAATGAGTTTCCAAGAACTAAAATGGATAATCACAAAATAGCAATGTTGTAACACTAGACCAGAAAACTTCAAATCTAATATTCTTTACTTCCATAAACATTTCAGGCCGGGCGCGGTGGCTCACGCCTGTAATCCCAGCACTTTGGGAGGCCGAGGCGGGCGGATCACAAGGTCAGGAGATCGAGACCACGGTGAAACCCCGTCTCTACTAAAAATACAAAAAAAAAAAAAATTAGCCGGGCGCGGTTGTGGGCGCCTGTAGTCCCAGCTACTCGGGAGGCTGAGGCAGGAGAATGGCGTGAACCCGGGAGGCGGAGCTTGCAGTGAGCCGAGATCGCGCCACTGCACTCCAGCCTGGGCGACAGAGCGAGACTCCGTCTCAAAAAAAAAAAAAAAAAAAAAAATTTCAATTTTACCAAGTTGGCTCTTTTGTATTTAGTATATATACATAGATACACATTCAAAGAAAAACCACTAGTTCAAGACTTTGATTTTATTCTTAGTTCCAATACTTAATAAGCAAAAACATCATAACTACTCATCTTACTACAAGATCTGATTGAAAATCATTTTTCATTTTAAAGCACAGATGCTTTTTGTAATATATGCTGTATGGACTCCTTTCAGTAAAAACCCAAAAATTCTAATGATTTTTAGTAATCCAATTCTTATAAAAATGTCAGTAGTAATGTAAATAAAATAGTTTTAAGCATTTTAATATCAGTATCAGGGTCTGAAATGCAATAAATGGTTCTGAGATACTTCATAAAATAGATGTCTATTTCAAACAGTATTTTTTTTAACCTAGGTTATTTTCTCACAGGAGTCTTCAACAAAATATGTGTATTTTCATCCAAAGTCACAGTGTGCCACCTAGTGCTGTATGGAGATTTTACAGAGACCTGTACAAATACTTAATGTTTCGATTAAAAGCACCAGTCTTCAGTGAAAGTTTTTATGTTCAAATCTTACAGTACACAATCTAAGAAAGTAAGTGTTTAGAATAGTCACCAAAGAGGCTAGGTACTTCTAAGACTTGCTCCCAAATAAACTTCTTTCTCTTAGGTTTAAAATATCTAAATAATTTCAATTTTAACAACTTTTCCCACGATCTTGAAAAAGTTACAAGTACTATTTACTAAATATATATCTGTCTCCATAAAACTTTCTACTTTATACAACTTCTTCAAAATCCATTCATACCACTACCTGCCCATAAAATGAAATTCTTATATCTTTTTTCCAATGTTTTTCAGCTTTCTGAATAATTCAGAGAAGAACCTTTCTCTTAAATTCCCACTACTAAAGCCCTTAATACTTTGGGTAGTATGAAGATAAGATTACTAATCATGAAGCTTACCTGAGAAACCATATAATCAGTATAATTTCCCTAATATTACAGAATAAGCTGGAATCCTGTTCAGTAATTTATGATAACTTTATCAGTTTTTACCAATATTTCACACCATCTAAAGGTAAAACCATAGATGAACTAAGGATGGCTAAACTATTATAAGGGGGAAACAACCTCTCTCTTGTATGAGCTACTCTGTTCTGGAGCCTCTGTTAGAGCTCACTAGCCTATACCCTAAATAATATATCAAGTCTTATCGAGTCTATCTCCTAAACACAACTGGAGAATGTAAATCCACTACCATCACCCTAGTCCAAGCCATCATCATCTCAAATCTAAATTATTAATACTGTATCAGCCTCCATGACAGAGACTACAACATGCATCAAAACCACTTGCTTTCTTTCCTGTCACAAAGCTAGACAACACCTTCCAGTCTTTCTTGCAGACAGATGGCCATGTGACTTCTGCATGCTAGAATATAGGGGAAAATGAGGTAAGCTATGTCCAGATCTGATTTATTTTTTTTAAAGTCTCCTGCATCATCGGCTATGCTCTCTCCCTCAGTTCACCACTTACTGGCCAGATGCACAGGATCTAGCAGGACTCTCTAAAGAATGACAGAGTCAAAAGATAAAAAAAAAATTTAGTCCCATCAAAATGTGAAAGGTCACATGCTGAATACCTACACTGAACTATTAAGTGAACAAGAAATAAACTACTAATCTGTTGGTTCCCCTTCCAGTTATGAAACCATAAAAGGCATCCACATTGAAAAGGAAGAAGTCTGTTCACTCTGATGATAGTTTCTTTTGCTGTGCAGAAGCTCTTTAGTTTAATGAGATCCCATTTGTCAATTTTTGCTTTTGCTGCCATTGCTTTTGGTGTTTTAGACATGAAGTCTTTGCCCATGCCTATGTCCTGAATGGTACTACCTAGGTTTTCCTCTAGGATTTTTATGGTATTAGGTCTAACATTTAAGTCTCTAATCCATCTTGAATTAATTTTCGTATAAGGAGTAAGCAAAGGATATGAACAGACATTTCTCAAAAGAAGACATTCATACAGCCAACAGACACATGAAAAAATGCTCATCATCACTGGCCATCAGAGAAATGCAAATCAAAACCACAATGAGATACCATCTCACACCAGTTAGAATGGCGATCATTAAAAAGTCAGGAAACAACAGGTGCTGGAGAGGATGTGGAGAAATAGGAACACTTTTACACTGTTGGTGGGATTGTAAACTAGTTCAACCATTATGGAAAACAGTATGGCGATTCCTCAAGGATCTAGAACTAGATGTACCATATGACCCAGCCATCCCATTACTGGGTATATACCCAAAGGATTATAAATTATGCTGCTATAAAGACACATGCACACGTATGTTTATTGCAGCACTATTCACAATAGCAAAGACTTGGAATCAACCCAAATGTCCATCAGTGACAGATTGGATTAAGAAAATGTGGCACATATACACCATGGAATACTATGCAGCCATCAAAAAGGATGAGTTTGTGTCCTTTGTAGGGACATGGATGCAGCTGGAAACCATCATTCTTAGCAAACTATCACAAGAACAGAAAACCAAACACCGCATGTTCTCACTCATAGGTGGGAACTGAACAATGAGATCACTTGGACTCAGGAAGGGGAACATCACACACCGGGGCCTATCATGGGGAGGGGGGAGGGGGGAGGGATTGCACTGGGAGTTATACCTGATGTAAATGACGAGTTGATGGGTGCAGCACACCAACATGGCACAAGTATACATATGTAACAAACCTGCACGTTATGCACATGTACCCAACAACTTAAAGTATAATAATAATAAATAAATAAATAAATAAATAAAAATAAAAAATAAAAAGCTATTCCAAGCAAAAAAGAAAAAAGAAAAAAAAAGAAAAAAAAAAAAAAAGAAAAGGAAGAAGTCTAATTAGCCTCGTTTGCAGATGACATCTTTTACTTAGAAAAATATAAAGACAGTCAGGTGTGGTGGCTTACACCTGTAATCCCAGCACTTCGGGAGGCAGAGGCAGGGGAACTGCTTCAGCCCGGGAGCTCAAGGCTGCAGCGAGCTATGATCGCACCATTGCACTCCAGCCTGGGTGACAGAGTGAAACACTGTCTCAAAAAAAAAAAAAAAAAACCAAAAAACCTAAAGACTCCACCAAAATATGTTAGAACTAATTAACAAATTCAGTAAAGGTAGAGGATACAAAATCAACATACAAAAACCAACAGTGAACAATTCAAAAAAGAAAATCAAGAAAGCAATCCCATTTACGACAGTTACAAACAACATAAAATATCTTGGAATCAATTTAAGCAAAAAAGGGAAAGATCTAGACTGATGAAAGAGAATGAGGCTATAAAAAATGGAAAGGTATTTCATGCTTATGAAATGGAAGAATACTGTTAAAACAACAATACTACCCAAAGCAATTACAGACTCAATGTAATCCCTTATCAAAATATCAATGACATTCTTTACAGAAATAGAAAAAAAAAAATCCTAAAACTTATATGGAACACAAAATACCCCAAACAGCCAAACCTCAGCAAAAAGAATAAAGCTGGAGACATCCCAGTACCTGACTATAGTAACAAAATCAGCATGATACTGGCATAAAAACAAACACACAGACCAACGGAACAGAATAGAGAACCCAGAAATAAACATATGCATTTACAGCCAAGTAATCTTTGACAAAATTGACAGGAACATACACCAGGGAAAGAACACCCTATTCAATAAATGGTGCTGGAAAAACTGGATAACTTTATGCAAAAAAATAAAATTCCTATCTCTCACCATACCAAAAAATCAAATCAAAATGGATTAAAAACTTCAAGGTAAGACCTGAAACTATGAAACTACTAAAAGAAAACTTGTCTGGGTAAAGATAACTTGTCTAGGTAAAGACTTGTTTGTGTAAGATCTCAAAAGCACAGGCAACGAAAACAAAAACAGACAAATGAGACTATATTAACTAAAAGGATTCTGCACAACAAAGGAAATAATCAACAAAGAGACAATCCACAGAATGGAAGAAAATATTTGGAAACTACCCATCTAATAAGAGATTAATAACCAGAACATATGAGGAGCTCCAACAACTCACTAGCAAAACACAAATAATCCAAATTAAAAATGGGCAAAAGATCTAAATAGACATTTCTCAAAAAAAAGTATACAAAATGGCCAACAGATATATGAAAAAAGACTCATCACTAATCACCACAGAAATGCAAATCAAAACTACAATGAAATATCATCTCACCCAGTTAAAATGGTTTTTATCAAAAAGACAGGCAATAACATGCCACCGAGGATGTGGAAAAACAGTACACTACTAGTGGAAATGAAAATTAGTATGCCATTACAGAGAACAGTATGAAAGTTCCTCAAAAAAACTAAAAATAGACTCGACATATGATCCAGCAATTCCACTACTGGGTATATATCCAAAATAAAGGAAACTTTAATCAAAAAGATATCTGCACTCCCATGTTTACTGCATCACTATTCACATACATGGAATCAACCTAAGTGCCCATCAACAGATGAATAAAGAAAATGTATTACATATACAAAGTCGAATATCATTCCGCCATGAAAAAGAATAAAATCCTGTCATTTACAACAATATAGATGGAACTGGAGGTCATTAAGTTAAGTGAAAAAAGCCAAGCATAGAAAGAGAATTATCACATGTTCTCCCTATATGTTGGAGCTAAAAAAGTGGATCTCATGAAAATATTGAGTAGACTGGTAGTTACCCAAGGCCAGGAAAAGTAGTGGAGTGGGGTGGGAGGGGATAAAAAGTTGATTAACGGGTACAAATATATGGTTGGATAGAAAAAATAAGACCTGGTGTTAGATAGATCAGAGGGGTGACTATAGTTATAATTCTTCATTATGCATTTCAAAATAGCTAGAAGAGAATAATTTGAATATTTCCAGTGTAAAAAGACATATTTAGGTTGACAGATACAACCAAGTATACTAATTTGATCTTAACAAATGATATGAATGTAATCAATTATCACATGTACCCCCAAATTATGTACATCTCTTATGCAGCAATAAAATAAAATAAGTTATTACTGGGCATACTAGAAAACAAGTCCAAAGACTAAAAACCAAGAAAAAATACAAAAAATGAGAATATACCCACACATGAGCCAGGTAATAAAAGTTATCAGAAATAGATTTTAAAGTAACTCTAATTAATATGAACTGAAAATAAAAGGATTGAAATTTTCTGCAGAAAACTAGATACCTTAAAAAAATCAAGTAGAGGCCGGGCGCGGTGGCTCAAGCCTGTAATCCCAGCACTTTGGGAGGCCGAGACGGGCGGATCACGAGGTCAGGAGATTGAGACCATCCTGGCTAACACGGTGAAACCCGTCTCTACTAAAAAAATACAAAAAACTAGCCGCGCGAGGTGGCAGGCGCCTGTAGTCCCAGCTACTCTGGAGGCTGAGGCGGGAGAATGGCGTAAACCCGGGAGGCGGAGCTTGCGGTGAGCTGAGATCCGGACACTGCACTCCAGCCTGGGCGACAGAGCGAGACTCTGTCTCAAAAAAAAAAAAAAAAAAAAAAAAAGTAGAAATTACAAAACTGAAAAATGAAAAAACTGAAATTAAGAACTCAATGAATGGTTTAACAAGAAATTAGTGAATTAGACTAAAACATCCCAATGAAAACAGGAAAAAAAAATAGAAAAGAGCAAAAGAGACATAAGAAATTTTTAAAAAGATCAAACATAGAAGCAAAAACTGAAATCTGAGGAAAAGAGAAACAAAAATGGGATTAGAGCACATAAAGGCTAAGAACTTTCCAAAACTAACAAAAAAGATCATACCATGAATCAACAGGCACTATGAATAAAATTGTGATTTTTTTAATAAAAAAAGTAAAATAAAGAGACAAACGATAGACATATTAGGGTAAAAAAGTACTGACAACCAAAACAAAAAAAGAAAGAAAACCTTAGAAGTAATCACAAGTAACCTCAAATTAATAAGAATAAAACTGACAAGTGACATTCTATAATAGAAACAATAAATGCAAGCCAATAAAATAATACCTTCAAAGTGAAAAAACTAAATAACTGCCACACAGAAATATGTCAAAATATCTATTTAAAAACTAATAAAAGGGCCGGGAGCCATGCCTCACGCCTGTAATCCCAGCACTTTGGGAGGCCGGGATATACTTTGTTTTTCGTATCTTTAAAATTTCATAAGATTATAGTACTTTCATATAGTTTGTATTTATACTCTTTTATTCATATTTTTACTGTTTTTTGGTGTTCATTTGCATGCAAACCTAGATTATTATACTGCATTAGTTATAGTATAATAGTATAATATAGTATATATAGTACATAATGTAGTATAATAGTAGAATGTAGGTTTGCATGCAAACCTAGATTATTATACTATATTATTATACTAGATTAGAAAACTTTTTATACTAGAAAACAGTAATTTTCTTTCAGTACTTTAAAGGTGCTCCACTGTTTAATGACATTTATCATGTCTGTTGGAAAATCAGCTGAGTTTTTTTGTCACCCCTTTGAAGGTAATGAGCTCTTATTGTCTCTGTACACTCTTAAGATTTTCTTTGTTTCAGGTTTTCATCAGTTTTTCTGTGATATACTTATGTTTGGTTTTCTTTGTATTTATCCTGCTTAGGGGTTTGTAGAGCTTCTGGGAGAATTTGGCTGATAGCTTTTGTCAGTTTTAAAGCCATTCTCTTTCAAATTTTTTTTCTGCTCCAATTTTTTTTTTTTTTTTTGAGACGGAGTCTCGTTCTGTCATACAAGCTGGAGTGCAGTGGTGCAATTTCAGCTCACTGCAACCTCTGCCTCCTGTGAATATAAATTCAATGTTATATTGAAAGTCCTAGTCTGTGTAATAAGGTGAGAAAAAGAATAAAACAGGGGAATTACAAGCTGAACCTACAGCAGCTTGTTACACTAGAAAGTATAGAAATGCTCAAAGAATAACATGGACATACCAAATAAACTTGGCTGGGTACAGTGATTCACAACTGTAATTCCAACACTTTGGGAAGCTGAAGCAGGAGGACTGCTTGAGTCCAGGAGTTCAAGACCAGCCTGGGAAACATACGGAGACCCCCCATCTCTACAAAAAATTTTAAAAATTGGCCCAGCTACTCAGGAGACTGAGGCAGGAGGCTGGTTTGGGCCCAGGAAGTTGAGGTGGCAGTGAGCTGTAATTACACCACTGCACTCTTGCCTGGGTCACAGAGACCCTGTCTCAAAAAAAAAAAAAAAAAATCCAAGAGCCAGCTTAAAGTCACCCACTGGCTAATCTGGGACAATCTGAGTATCAAAATAAATAATGATAATGTCAGATTACATTAAATACAATTAAAAATCAGAGTTCAGATAACAGGAGAATGTAAGCTTTTTCCTCACAGATCTTTAACTAATGAGTAAATCATTAATGGATTCTAAACTAGTAAGTGACAGTTTGATAAGGTACTGTATATTTACACAGCCTCAAAGTGCCTCTCCACAAATTACTTACTAATATCAAAAGAGAAAACAGAAACTTTAAAGTAGAAAAGCTTGACACTACATTACACTAACAAAGTGATCAAAGTTAACAAGCAGGACGAATTCAAATCATATACCTCCTATGTGATGTATTGAGGACACATCATCATTCATGTGATACTCTGCCTAAAATGCAAAACCTGAATCTAATCATGTGAAACATCACCTAAATTGAGGAGACATTCTTCAGAATAACTGTCCCGTAGTCTTCAAAAATAGCAGTCAAGAAAGAGAAAGGCTGAAGAATTGCTCCAGATTAAAGGAGAACAAACAGACCTGACAACTAAATGGATCAAGAAGAAAATAACTATAAAATACATCATTCATATAATGACAAATTTTGAATATCCACTGTGGATTATATAATAATACAGCATGCATGTTAAATTTCCACATTTTGATCACTGAATTGTGGTCATATAAAAGAATGTCCTTAATTCTTAGTAAATATACATTGAAGTATTTAAGGATGAAGGAGTATGTTGGCTTCAAATACTCTCAAATGGTTCAGGGAGAAAAGTATATATTGATCTATGTGTGCAGGTAGATATGTGTATATGGATGGATGTATATTTACAGACACATGAGTGTTTCACACACCCAAAGAGAGAAAGGAAAGAATAAAACTAATGGGGCAAAATTAGCAATTGGTAAATCTAGCAAAAGGATATACAAGAATTCCTCATAGTCTTCTTACAACCTTTCTTAAATTTAAAATTATAATGAAATTAAAAGTTACCAAAAATGATACAGGGGAATATTTTCATGATTTTCAGGTAGAAAGAAATAATCAGGACACAAAAGGCACTAATCATAAAGGAAAAATTTAATAACCAAATTTCATTAAAATTAAGAACAGTTCCTATTCAAAAGACGGTATTAAAAAATGAAAACGCAAGCTACAAAGTAAGAGAAGTGCCAAAGGTGCCAAAGGTCTTAGACTCCAGATAAACAACTCCTTAAATCAATTGCAAAAAAAGAAAGACACTGAGTCAAGGCCAGGCACGGTAGCTCACGCCAGTAATCCCAGGACTTTGGGAGGCCAAGGCAGGAGAATTATTTGAGCTCAGGAGTTTGAGACCAGCCTGGGCAACATAGTGAGACCCAGTCTCTATTTAAAAAAGAAAAAAAGAGAGGAAGAAGCAGACAGACACTGAGTCAAAAAAGAAGTCTACTGGGTCAATAAAAAAATGAAGAGGAAACTTGAGTACGCACTTCACAAATGATACCTAAATGGCCAATAATCAAATGAAAAAGTACTAAGAATCGGTCATCAAAATTACTAAAAAAAATTTTTTAATAAATAAATGATTATACTGTGTACTGGTGAGGATCTGGGGCAACTCCTCCCATACACTACTGACAGGAAACAAAACTGGCAGCACCACTTTGGAAATCTGGTATTATCTATAAACACATGACCTGGCCTCCAGTCTCATCTTATACTATTCTTTTCCTCCTTTGCCATGCTCCAATATCACTGACTTTCATTCAGTTCCCCATAAGCACCAAGCTCCATCCTAATTCAGGACATTTACACAGAATTATTTCTTCTATGTGGAATAATCTGCCCCTCTATAATGCACATTTATTGGCTTCTTCCCTAGCATTCATTCTCTACATCCTCGTCTCCTAACAGTTTTTGTTGGGGTCCCTTGTGGTTCTAGATAAGCACATTTTGTCCCTAACTCCAGGGCGCAGCACAAGACCTTCCCTAAGTCAATCTGCTCACCTATCCACAACAACTGATCCAGAGGTGAGCATGTGACCTAAGGTGATCAAAATTGAGGATCTCAGATCTTTTACTGGAATGTTAAAGAAAAGACTCTCCTACTGGCCATATATTAGGGAATATACAGCTTTGAAAACTACTGCTAACCATCTAGGGATCATAAAGACAGCAAGTCTTAAAATAATGGCAACAGAACAGAAGCCAGAGTAAGTGGAGGAAAAGCAATCAAATTCTTGATGACACTGTTGAGCCACTGGATCAACTCTTATCTGAAGCCAACTCTACTTGCTACTGAAAGCATTCTAAGAAGAGTATTCCTCTTAGCCCAGCCAAAGCCTAATGATCTTTTGAATCCCAACTTAAATGTAACTTCCTAAGGCTAAGTTTTCTTCAACCCCAAGACTTGGCCAGGATTCCTTTTATATACTCAAACCAATTTGTACTCCTTTGTAATACTTAACCACAATTATATTTTAAATCATACACTTAATATGTTTATTCTGTCTTTCCATTAGACAGTAAGTTTCTGAAGGACTAGGTTTTGTTCACTACTCTATTCTCACTGTCTAGGATGGCGCCTGGCACATAAATATGTCACGAATGAATGAACTGGCAGAATGATTTTTAAAAAAAAATCAATAAACGAACATTATTGGGAAAGGAGGTGTTCTACATAAATTGATAACTGAAGTTTTCCCTGCTAAGCACAAATTCTTTTTGGTTTTACTATTTTGTATGAAAATCTCTAAACACATTTCCTTGACCTCTGCAACAGAGGCTACTAAAGAAAGCTACTCTTTTCTTGATAACTTCAGGTTATCACTATGAACACCAACTTCTATATGATACTATAATTTAATTATGCCTCAGGAGTTATAGAAATACCAAAGATAGTTGTCCTAAAATAAATGGGCACAGACAAAAGTGTTGTTAAAGATTTTTTAGTTCTTTACTTCCTGATGATTAAGTAGGACACAAAAGCTTAATTATTAATTATTTTCTCCTCTTCCCTAACAAGCTATTAGCTGTCAATTCTTATTTGCTAGGCTTATGGGAAATGTACTATTGCAGTTCTGAATAAGGAACTCAAGAATTCTGCAAGTACAGTGAATATACTTACAGTATGTGGACTATCTGTTGTGTATGATCACAGGCATTTTTCATTCACTTTCAGGTTTTTGGACATATTCCTTAGAGTAACAATTGGCAGATAAGAAAAGCTTTACTATATCTTACCTGCTAGAGTTTTAAAACAAAGATCAATAGGAAATACTATGCAGCTATAAAAAGAAATTAAGATCTTTAACACTCTAGAATATATTGCTGAGTGAAAAAAAAAAAAACCTCCCAAGATACTAAAATATATTGTCTTAGGTTCAAAAAAGAAAAACACATGTATATACATATAAATATACACATTCTTCTTTTTGAAAATATAAAGGATAAATCAAACATTAATAAAAATGATTACCCATGCACCCATTAAAATGACTACTATCAAAAAAACAGAAAATAAAAAATGTTGGCGAGGACGTGGAAAAATTGGAACCCTTGTGCACTGTTGGTGGGAATTTTACATGTTGCAGCCACTGCGGAAAACACTATGACAGTTCCTCCAAAAATTAAAAGTAGATTTACCATATTATCTAGAAGTTCCACTTCTGGTTATGTACCCAAAATAACTGAAAACAGTTCTTCACTATTTTATTTATTTATTTACTTTTTGGAGACAAGAGTCTTGCTCTGACACCCAGGCTAGAGTGCAGTTGTATGATCATGGCTCACTGCAACCTCTGCCTCCTGCATTCAAGCGATTCTCATGCCTCAGCCTCTCATGTAGCTGGGATTAAAGACGCATATCACCACGCCAGCTGATTTTTGTATTTTTAGTAGAGCCAGAGTTGGCAAAGTTGGTCTCAAACTCCTGACCTCAAGTGAGCCAACTGGCTTGGCCTTCCAAAGTGCTAGGATTACAGGTGTAAGTCATTGCGTCTGGCCTGAAAACAGTCTTGAAGAGATATTTGTACACCCATGTTCATAGCATCATCATTCACAATAGCTATAAAGGGGAAACAGTCCAAGTGTCTGATGAATGGATAAGCAAAATGTAATATATACTGACAATAGAATATTATTCAGTCTTAAAGAGGAAGGAAATTCTGACATATGCTACAATATGGATGAGTCTTGAAGACATTATGCTAAATGAAATAAGCCGAACACAAAAAGACAAATACTGGATGATTTCACTTATATGTGGTACATAAAGTAGTCAAAATCTCAGACACAGCAAGTGGTACAGGAGCAGGGGGTAAGGGGAAATGGGAAATTATTGTTTAATGTATATAGAGTTTCAATATTGCAAGACAAGGAGTTCTGAAGATGAGTAATAGTGATAGCTGCATAACAATATGAATATACTTAATACCACTGAACTGTATACTTAAAAATGGTTCAGATGGTAAATGTCATGTTATTTGTATTAGCACAATTTAAATTTTAGAAATTACAATTAAAACAAATTTTAATGTTACCCACAAGGGAAGAAGAGAAAGAAGAGAGAAGAAAGTTGAATTTCTCTAAATGAACATTGTTTTATAGTTTGAATTTTGAACCATGTAAATGCTGCATATTAGGATGGTGGAATCTCTTTTGTCAAGATACTAAGACCAGGCATAGTGGCTCATGCCTGTAATCCCAGCACTGTGGAAGAAGACCAACACAGGAGGATCACTTGAGGTCAGGAGTTCAAAACCAGCCTGGGCAACAAAGCAAGACCCTATCACTACAAAAATATAAAAAATAAAAAATCGGCCAACCGTGGTAGCATAGTTCCAAGCTACTTAGGAGGCTGAGGTGGGAGGACTGCTTGAGCCCAGGTGGTAAAAACTGCAGTGAGCTATGATTGTGCCACTGCACTCCAGACGAGGTGACAAAGAGAGACTCTGTCTCAAGAAGAAAAAAAAAAAGATATTAGGAAAAAAAAAAAATCTGTCAACCTAGACTTCTATTCCCTCTAAGACCATCTTTCAAAATTAGGGTAGATTAAAAAAAAAGAAATCTTCTGGCAAACAAAAGCATAGTTTATGACCAAAAGACCCAAAAGCAGACCAACAGAAAATAACCCCAAATGACAAGATACGAAAAATCAAAACCTTAGAACTGAGGAAGAGTATGAAGTGGGGAGGGATGAGATAAGAGCACACAACAAATAGATGCTCTCCTGCTCTTTTTTTTTTTTTCTTTTTTCTTTTTTTGAGACAGAGACTCACTCTGTCACCCAGGCTGGAGTGCAGTGGTGAGATCTTGGCTCATTGCAAGTTCCGCCTCCCGGGTTCACACCATTCTTCTGCCTCAGCCTCTCGAGTAGCTGGGCCTACAGGCGCCCGCCACCACGCCTGGCCAATTTTTTGTATTTTTAGCAGAGACGGGGTTTCACCGTGTTAGCCAGGATGGTCTTGATCTCCTGAGCTCGTGATCTGCCCATCTAGGCCTTCCAAAGTGCTGGGATTACAGACATGAGCCACCACACCCAGCCCTTTCCTGCTCTTTCAACCAGAAGAAGGGGCTCTGCCCTGAGCCCCACACTTTAGAAGGTTGTACCTATCAAAAACACCAAAATCCAAAAGGGATCAGTAACTAATTGAGTGAACACAAATTAAGAGAGAGGGACTCACAAACTAAACTGGGTCCCCCTAGGCCAGACACAATAAGAGGAGAAGGAAGAAGGCAAATCAGCATCTGTGCTGGAAAAACCAGAGCAAGAATCTGCTTTTGATTAAGGTTAGTCACCCCAACTATCCCAAAGGAAGTATCCAGGCAGACTGGACTCCCTATATACCTACATTCCTTTCTCCTCCTCAATTTGAGTAGTTTAAGAAGATGTTTGGAATTGCCTGAAAAATGTTGAGTTAGAAAAGTAAAGTGTGGGGTACAGAAACCTGTTTTTCCCTGGCTCTCTGGGGAATTTCATATCAGTCCCCATACCAGATTCAAGACCTACCCTAGCCCAACTTCTACCCTACCTGACCCAGGGAGAGCAGATTCCTTTAAGACCCGGCTGGACCCTGGATAGGAGGCCAGGTCAGGCTGTTAGTATCCATTGATTGGTAACTATTTAATTTTAAGACATTTTAAAAGCTGGCTTCCATCTGTATTCCTAAGCTAGGTACCATAAGTGTTAGAGGCAAGCCTGAGGAGCAGCAGGGTTCCTGGGCTCTAAGGTTGAATAGTACATTCATAGTTGCTCACTTTATCACTGTGCTTTATGACAATGTGTTCCACAGGGTATCTTGAATGAAACAACTATTACATTAAAAAAGATAAAAGAAAGGAAGAAAAGAGAAAGGCAAAAAAACTAAGGCTAGTCTTTAAGCTATCACTTACCATTATTCTTTAAATTCTCTTCTATGCCAAGATCATTTATCACATAAACCCATGGAGTATGACTCCTACAATAAAAAAAATATATATGCTTAGTTATAACATTACCAGAAAACCATAATTATTCATAAAAAGATACAAATCTCATCCCCACACTTACATTAAACAACAACAACAAAAAAAAAACTGCTCCTTTATATTACCTGTTGGGGTATAATATAGCAGGCTTTAAATACTCCATGCTGAACAAGACCTCAATGCTCTCCAAAAAATAAAAATAAAATGGAAAAGGAACAGTATTAATTACATGGACATCCTAACCCAGAGGGGTTCCAAACTTTTTTACTACAACCCACAAACACATACACGTTTTATATCTTACCCAGTTCATACACGTTTAACTGAATTAAAAGTTTCGTAAAGTAACAGATGCACTCTAATATTTCCTTCTGTATTCTATTTCGGTTTTTAAATGCTGCTTTCACTGAACTGACTCACTAATGAGTCTCAACTCAGTATAGAAAACCCTTTGTAACTTCCCTTAAGAACGTTCATAAACTAAGATTTTATCAGAATATCTTAATTAACAATTACATAAGGCTCTAAGTACAACAGCCCATACCTTTCAGGTAACCTATTTAATATGGCCAAACTTTTACTCAAAGAAATCCAAGTCAGGGAAACCAGACAGAACAGAAAGGGACTGGGAAATTGCTTAACAAGAAAAAAAAAAAAAAGACCTAACCCTGTATGAAGAGTCAGTGAACAAAAAAAAGAAAGCGGCAACTGGAACCAAACCTCCTTCTGGAAGAAAACCTAGATCATTTATCCTTTGTCAATAAAATATGCTCCTTTAAAATGCAGTACCAGTAAACATATGTCCAGAAAAAAACAAATGTTCACAGCAGCATTATTCATAACAGTTAAAAAGTAGAAACAACCCAAATACCCGTCAACTGATGAATGGATAAATAAAATGCATATTCACACAATGAATAAAAGGACATAAAAACGGATAAAAGACCAAAAAAAAAGGAAGAAAGTGCTAATACATACTACAATACATGCTAAGTGAAAGAAGCCAGTTATAAAAGAATACAAATTGTATGATTCCACATATGTGAAATGTCCAGAACAGTCAAATCCATAATGTCAGAAAAGAGACATTGCTGAAGGCTGGGGGGTTAGGAGAAAATGAGAGTAACTGCTAATAAGCACAGGGTTTCCTTAGTGGGTGATGAAAATGTTCTAAAAGTAATTATGGTGATGGCTGCAAAACTCTGTGAATATACTAAAAAACATTTTTAAATGGGGAAATTATATGGTATATGAATCATTTATCAGTAAAGCTATTCTATTTTTTTAAATGTACTACCTTTGCTCACAAACCTCCAACATCTCTCCATCTCACTCAGAGTAAAAGCCAAAGTCCTCACGGTAGCCTATCATGTCCAAAATTTTCCAATTCCATATACCCCTTCTCCCCAGCATTCATTGTACTCCAATCACACTGGCCTCCTTATGTTTCCCAGCATGCCAGACATATTCTGGCATTATGGGTTTACACTTGTTGGACCTCCCATGTGGAACACTCCCAATTCACTTTGCACAAATGTCACTCTCAATGAGGCCTTCCCATATAACATTCGTTAATTCATTCACTCATTTTAAGACAGGGCCTGGCTCTGTCTCCCAGACTGGAGTGCAATGGTGCAATCTTGGCTCACTGCAACCTCTGCCTCCCTGACTAAAGCCATCTTCCCACCTTAGCCTCCTGAGTAGCTGGGACTACAGGTGCACACCACCATGCCTGGGTACTTTTTTTATTTTTTGGCACAGACGGGGTTTCACCACATTGCCCAGGCTGGTCTCGAACTATTGGGCTTAAGCAATCCACCCACCTCAGTCTCCCAAAGTGCTGGGATTAAAGGCATGAGCCACCATGCACACCTGGCCCGATTTAAAATCATAACGCTACCAAACAAAGAAAAGCTGTGGGAGTTTGTCCCACCTTACAAAAAGGCTAAAAGAAGTTATTCAAGTTGAAACAAGAGAAGACTAACCATTCATTTGTTGATAGACACAAGTTGATTTCTTATCTTTACTACCGTGAATACACTGCAATAAACATATAAGTGCAGGTATCATTTTGGCATATTGATTTCCATTGGGTAGATACCCAGTAGTGGGATTGTTGGATCAAATGGTAATTCTATTTTTTAGTTTTTTAAGACATCCCCATAGTGTTTTCCATAGAGGGTGTAATAATTCACATTCCCACAAAATTGTACATGAACCCTATAAATTTATACAAATTTTTTAAAAGGATGCTAACAATGTGAAAATGTATAAAAATAAAACTCACAGCTGGGCACGGTTGCTCACTCCTGTAATCCCAGCACATTGAGAGGCCGAGGTGGGCAGATCACCTGAGTTCAAGAGTTCAAGACCAGCCTGGGCAACAGGGAAAAATCCTGTCTCTACTCAAAATACAAAAATCAGCTGGGTGTGGTAGTGAGCTCCTGTAATCCCAGCTACTTGGGAGGCTGAGGCAGGAGAATTGCTTGAAACCAAGAGGCAGAGGTTGCAGTGAGCCAAGATCTCACCACTGCAATCCGGCCTGGGCAACAGAGTGAGACTCTCTCTGAAAAATAAATAAATAAAAATAAAAAAAATCAGATGCTGGCAAGGTTCTGGAGAAAAAGAAACACTTATACACTGTTGGTGGGAGTGTAAATTAAGTTCAGCCATTGAGGAAGATACTGTGGTGATTCCTCAAAGACCTAAAGACAGAAATATCATTCAATCCTATTACTGGGTATATACCCAAGGGAACATAAATCATTCTATTATAAAGACACATACACCTGTATGTTCATTACAGCACGATTCACAATAGCAAAGACATGGAATCAACCTAAATGCCCTCAATGACTGGATAAAGAAAATGTGGTACATATACAACAGGGAATATCATGGAGTCATAAAAAAGAATGAGATCATGTCATTTGCAGGTACATGAATGTAGCTAGAGGCCATTATCCATAGCCAACTAACACAGGAACAGAAAACCAAACACCGCATGTTCTCACTTATACATGAGAGCTAAATGATGAGAACACATGGACACATAGAGGAGAACAGCATGCACTGGGGCCTTTTGGAGAGTGGAGGGTGGGAGGAGGGAGGGGATCAGGAAAAATAATTGATGGATACTAGGTTGAATACTTGGGTAGTGAAATAATCTCTACAACAAAGTCCCAAGACACAAGTTTACCAACATAACAAACCTGCACTTGTACCCCTGAACTTAAAATAAAAGTTTTTTAAAAAGTCAGAGTATGTTCCAAGATGGCCAAATAGGAACAGCTCCAGTCTGCAGCTTCCAGTGTGATCAACACAGAAAACGGGTGATTTCTGCATTTCCAACTGAGGTACCTGGTTCATCTCATTGGGACTGGTTGGACAGTAGGTACAGCCCATGGAGGGTAAGCCGAAGCAGGCCAGGGTGTTGCCTCACCTGGGAAGTGCAAGGGGTCAGGGATTTCCCCTTCCCAGCCAAGGAAAGCCGTGACAGACTGTACCTGGAAAATCGGTACACTCTCGCCCAAATACTGCGCTTTTCCCATGGTCTTAGCAACTCACAGACTAGGAGATTTTCTTCCATGCCTGGCTCAGCAGGTCCCACGCCCATGGAGCCTTGCTCACTGCTAGCGCAGCAGTCTGAGATCAACCTGCAAGGCTGCAGCCTAGTGGAGGAGGGCCATCCACCATTGCTGAGGCTTGAGTAGGTAAACAAAGCAGCCAGGAAGCTTGAACTAGGCAGAGCCCACCACAGCTCAGCAAGGCCTACTGACTATACAGACTCCACCTCTGTGGGCAGGGCATAGCTGAACAAAAAGCAGCAGACAACTTCTGCAGACTTAAACATCCCTGTCTGATGGCTCTGAAGAAAGCAGTGGTTCTCCCAGCATGGCGTCTGAGCTCTGAGAACAGACAGGTTGCCTCCTGAAGTGGGTCCCTGACCCCCATGTAGCCTAACGGTGAGATCTCTCCCAGGAGGGGCCAACAGACACCTCATACAGGCAAGGGCCCCTTTGGGACGAAGATTTCAGAGGAAGCATCAGGCAGCAATATTTACTGTTCTGCAATATTTGCTGTTCTGTAGCCTCCACTGGTGATACCCAGGCACACAGGGTCTGGAGTGGACCTCCAGCAAACTCCAACAGACCTGCAACTGAGAGACCTGACTGTTAGAAGGAAAACTAACAATCAGAAAGGAATAGCATCAACATCAACAAAAACAACATCCACACTAAAACCTCATCTGTAGGTTACCAACATCAAAGACCAGAGGCAGATAAAACCACAAAGATGGGGAGAAACAGAGCAGAAAAGCTGAAAATTGTTAAAAACCAGAGTGCCTCTTCTCCTCCAAAGCATCACAGCTCCTCACCAGCAACAGAACAAAGCTGGATGGAGAATGACAAGTTGACAGAAGCAGGCTTTAGAAGATCAGTAATAACAAACTTCTCCAAACTAAAGAAGCATGTTCTAACCCATTGCAAGGAAGCTAAAAACCTTGAAAAAAGGTTAGACGAATGGCTAACTAGAATGAACAGTGGAGAGAAGACCTTAAATGACCTGATGGAACTGAAAACCATGGCACGAGAACTTCGTGATGCATGCACAAGCTTCAATAGCCAATTCAATCAAGTGGAAGAAAAGATATCAGTGACTGAAGATCAAATTAACAAAATGAAGTGAGAAGATTGGACAAAAAAGAGTGAAAAAAACGAACAAAGCCTCCAAGAAATATGGACTATGTGAAAAGACCAAATCTATGTTTGATTGGTGCACCTGAAACTGATGGGGAGAATGGAATCAAGTTGGAAAACACTCTGCAGGGTATTATCCAGGAGAACTTCCCCAACCTAGCAAGGCAGGCCAACATTCAAATTCAGGAAATACAGAGAACACCACAAAGATACTCCTCGAGAAGAGAAACCCCAAGACACATAATTGTCAGATTCACAAAGGTTGAAATGAAGGAAAAAGTGTTAAGGGCAGCCAGAGAGAAAGGTCAGGTTACCCACAAAGGGAAGCCCATCAGACTAACAGCAGATCTCTTGGCAGAAACCCTACAAGGCAAAAGAGAGTACTTGACAATATTCAACATTCCTAAAGAACTTTCAACCCATAATTTCATATCCAGTGAAACTAAGCTTCTTAAGTAAAGGAGAAATCCTTTATAGACAAGCAAATGCTGAGAGATTTTCTTGCCATCAGGCCTGCCTTACAAGAGCTCCTGAAGGAAGCACTAAACATGGAAAAGACAACCGGTGCCAGCCACTGCAAAAACATGCCAAATGGTAAAGACCATCGATGCTATGAAGGAACTGCATCAATTAACGGGCAAAATAACCAGTTAACATCATAATGACAGGATCAAATTCACATATAACAATATTAACCTTAAATGTAAATGGGCTAAATGTCTCAATTAAAAGACACAGACTGGCAAACTGGACAAAGAGTCAAGACCCATCAGTGTGCTGTATTCAGGAGAGACATCTCATGTGCAGAGATACACACAGGTCAAACTAAAGTATGGAGGAAGGTCTACCAAGCAAATGGAAAGCAAAAAAAAAGCAGGGGTTGCAATCCTAGTCTCTGATAAAACAGACTTTAAACCAACAAAGATCAAAAGACACAAAGGCCATTACATAATGGTAAAGGGATCAATTCAACAAGTAGAGTAGCTATCCTAAATATACATGCATCCAATACAGGAGCACCAAGATTCATAAAGCAAATCCTTAGAGACCTACAAAGAGACTTAGACTCCCACACAATAATAATGGGAGACCTTAACACCCTACTGTCAATATTAGACAGATTAACGAAACAGAAGGTTAACAAGGATATCCAGGACTTGAACTCAGCTCTGCACCAAGTGGACCTAATAGACATCTACAGAACTCTCCACCCCAAATCAATAGAATATTCTTCTCAACACCACATCGCACTTAACCTAAAATTGACCATATAATTGGAAATAAAGCACTCCTCAGCAAATATAAAACAAATCACAACAAACTATCTCTCAGACCACAGTGCAATCAACTTAGAACTCAGGACCAAGAAAATCACTCAAAACTACACAAATACAGGGAAACTGAACAATCTGCTCCTGAATGACTACTGGGTAAATAATGAAACGAAGGCAGAAATAATGATGTTCTTTGAAACCAATCAGAACAAAGACACAAAATACCAGAATCTCTAGGACACATTTAAAGCAGTGGGTAGAGGGAAATTTATAGCACTAAATGCCCACAAGAGAAAGCAGCAAAGATCTAAAATCTGCACCCTAACATCACAATTAAAAGAACTAGAGAAGAGCAAATAAATTCAAAGGCTAGCAGAAGGCAAGAAATAACTAAGATCAGAGCAGAGCTGAAGGAGATAGAGACGCAAAAAAACCTTCAAAAAAATCAATGAATCCAGGAGCTGTTTTTTTGAAAAGATCAACAAAATTGATAGACCACTAGCAAGACTAATAAAGAAGAAAAAAGAATCAAATAGACACAATAAAAAATGATAAAGGGGATATCACCACAGAGCCCACAGAAACACAAACTACCATCAGAGAATACTATAAACACCTCTATGCAAATAAACTAGAAAATCCAGAACAAATGGATAAATTCCTGGACACATACACCCTCCTAAGACTAAACCAGGAAGAAGCTGAATCTCTGAATAGACTTTAACAGGCTCTGAAATTGAGGCAATAATTAAGAGCCTACCAACCAAAAAAAGCCCAGGACCAGATGGATTCACAGCCAAATTCTACCAGAGGTACAAATAGGAGCTGGTACCATACCTTCTGAAACTATTCCAATCAATAGAAAAAGAGGGAATCCTCCCTAACTCATTTTATGAGGCCAGCATCATCCTGATACCAAAGCCTGGCAGAGACACAACAAAAAAAGGGAATTTTAGACCAATATCCCTGATGAACATCGATGCAAAAATCCTCAGTAGAATACTGGCAAATTGAATCCATAGCACATCAAAAAGCTTATCCACCCACAATCAAGTCAGCTTCATCCCTGGGATGCAAGGCTGGTTCAACATATACAAATCAATAAACATAATCCATCACATAAACAGAATCAATGACAAAAACCACATGATTATCTCAATAGATGCAGAAAAGGCCTTAGACAAAATTCAACAGCCCTTCAAGCTAAAAACTCCCAATAAACTAGGTATTAATGGAACATATCTCAAAATAATAAGTTATTTATGACAAACCCACAGTCAAGATCATACTGAATGGGCAAAAACTGGAAGCATTCCCTTTGAAAACTGGCACAAGACAAGGACGCCCTCTCTCACCACTCCTATTCAACACAGTGTTGGAAGTTCTGGCCAAGGCAATTAGGCAAGAGAAAGAAATAAAGGGTATTCAATTAGGAAAAGAGGAAGCCAAATTGTCCCTGTTTGCAGATAACATGACTATATACTTAAAACCCCATCATCCCAGCCCAAAATCTCCTTAAGCTGATAAGCAACTTCAGCAAAGTCTCAGGATATAAAATCAATGTGCAAAAATCACAAGCAATACACCAATAACAGAAAAACAGAGAGCCAAATCATGAGTGAACTCCCATTCACAATTGCTACAAAGAGAATAAAATACCTAGGAATCCAACTTTCAAGGGATGTAAAGAACCTCTTCAAGGAGAACTACAAACCACTACTCAACAAAATAAAAGAGGACACAAACAAACGGAATAATATTCCATGCTCATGGATAGGAAGAATCAATATCATGAAAATGGCCATACTGCCCAAAGTAATTTATAGACTCAATGCCATCCCCATCAAGTTACCAATGACTTTCTTCACAAAATTGGAAAAAACTACTTTAAAGTTCATACGGAACCAAAAAAGGGACCGCATTGCCAAGACAATCCTAAGTAAAAATGACAAAGGTGGAGACTTCACATTACCTGACTTCAAACTATGCTACAAGGCTACAGTAACCAAAACAGCATGGTAATGGTACCAAAACAGATATATAGACCAATGGAATAGAACAGAGGCCTCAGAAATAACACCACACATCTACAACCATCTGAACTTCAACTATCTGAACTTTGACAAACCTGACAAAAACAAGAAATGGGAAAAGGATTCCCTATTTAATAAATGGTGCAGGGAAAACTGGCTAGCCATATGTAGAAAGCTGAAACTGGATCCCTTCCTTATACAAAATTATACAAAAATTAATTCAAGATAGAATAAAGACTTAAATGTAAGACCTAAAACCATAAAAACTCTAGAAGAAAACCTAGGCAATACCATTCAGGACATATGCATGGGCAAAGACTTCATGACTAAAACACCAAAAGCAATGGCAACAAAAGCCAAAATTGACAAATGGGATCTAATTAAACTAAATAGCTCCTGCACGGCAAAAGAAACTACCATCAGAGTGAACAGGCAACCTACAGAATGGGAGAAAATTTTTGCAATCTATCCATCTGACTAAGGGCTAATATCCAGAATCTACAAAGAACTTAAACAAATTTACAAGAAAAAACAACTCCATCAAAAAGTGGGCAAGGGATATGAACAAACACTTCTCAAAAGAAGACATTTATGCAGCCAACAGACACATGAAGAAATGCTCATCATCACTGGCCATCAGAGAAATGCAAATCAAAACCACAATGAGACACCATCTCATGCTAGTTAGAATGGTCATCATTAAAAAGTCAGGAAACAGGCCGGGCGCGGTGGCTCAAGCCTGTAATCCCAGCACTTTGGGAGGCCGAGATGGGCGGATCACGAGGTCAGGAGATCGAGACCAGCCTGGCTAACCCGGTGAAACCCCGTCTCTACTAAAAAAATACAAAAAACTAGCCAGCCATGGTGGCGGGCACCTGTAGTCCCAGCTACTCGGGAGGCTGAGGCAGGAGAATGGTGTAAACCCGGGAGGCAGAGCTTGCAGTGAGCTGAGATCCAGCCACTGCACTCCAGCCTGGGCAACAAAGCAAGACTCCGTCTCAAAAAAAAAAAAAAAAAACGTCAGGAAACAACAGATGTTGGAGAGGATGTGGAGAAATAGGAATGCTTTTACACTGTTGGTGGGGGTGTCAATTAGTTCAACCATTGTGGAAGACAGTGTGGCAATTCCTCGACGATCTACAACTAGAAATACCATTTGACCCAGCAATCCCATTACTGGGTATATCCCCAAAGGATTATAAATCATGCTGCTATAAAGACACATGCACACGTATGTTTACTGCAGCACTGTTCACAATAGCAAAGACTTGGAACCAACCCAAATGTCCATCAGTGATAGACTGGATTAAGAAAATGTGGCACATATGCATCATGGAATACTATGCAGCCATAAAAAACGATGAGTTCATTTCCTTTGCAGGGACATGGATGAAGCTGGAGACCATTATTATCAGCAAACTATGATAAGGACAGAAAACCAAACACTGCATGTTCTCACTCATAGGTGGGAATTGAACAATAAGAACACTTGGACACAGGGTGGGGCCTGTCGTGGGGTGGAGGCTGGGGGAGGGATAGCATTAGGAGAGATACCTAATGTAAATGACAAGTTGATGGGTGCAGCAAACCAACATGGCACATGTATAGCTATGTAACAACCTGCACTTTGTGCACATGTACCCTAGAACTTAAACTATAATAATAATAAAAAAAAAGAAAGTCATTGCATAATGATAAAGGGACAATTCATCAAAAGGATATAACCACTGTAGATATGTATGCACCCAACACTGGAGCACCAAAATTTTAACGCCACTGAAGGGAAAAATAGACAGCAATACGTTAATAGTAGGGGACTTCAATATCCCACTTTCAACAAGGGATAGATCATCCAGACAAAAAAAAAAATCAACAAAGAAACAGTGAACTTGAACAATTCTGTAGGCCTAATGGACCTAACAGACATATGCAGAACATTCCAACCAACAGCAGCAGAATATACAAAACATTTTCAAGCACACACAATATTCCCTAGGATAGATCATATGTTAGGCCACAAAACTCAAGAAGTTCAAGAATTCAACAAATTCAAGAAGATTTAAATGATAAGTACCTTTTCTGACCACAATGGTATAAAGCTAGAAATAACAGGAAGAAAACTGAAAAATTCACAAATATGTGAAAATTAAACAACACACAACTAAACAATCAATGGGTCAAAGAAAAAAATCAAAAGGGAAATCAAAAAGTATCTGAAACAAGTGAAAATGGTAATATAACATAGCAAAACTTATGGGATACAATAAAAGCAGTTCTAAGGGGCAAGTTTATAGTGATAAAAGCCTACATAAAGACAGACAGGGCTGAGCACAGTGGCTCAGGCCTGTAATTCCAGCCCTTTGGGAGGCCGAGGTGGGCAGATCACCTGTGGTCAGGAGTTCAAGACCAGCCTGGCCAACATGGTGCAACCCCATTTCTACTAAAAATACAAAAAATTAGCTGGGTGCAGTGGCACGTGCCTGCAGTCCCAGGTACTTGTAAGGCTGAGACAGGAGAATCGCTTGAACTTGGGAGGTGGAGGTTGCAGTGAGCTGAGATCACACCACTGCACTCCAGCGTGGGCAATAGAGTGAGACTTCAACTCAAAAAAAATGACACAGACAGACCTCAGCCTCGCATGATGTGAACACCTGTAATCTCAGCTAGTCAGGAGACTGTGGTGGGAGGATTGCTTGAGCCCAAGAGTTCGAGGCTGTAGTGTGCTATGATCATGCCTGAAACTAGTCTCTACATTCCAACCTGGGCAACATGGCAAGATCCCAACTATGAAAAGAAAAAAAGAGAAAGATGAAACAACTCAGATAAATAACCTAAGTTTACACCTCAAAGAACTAAAAAAAGAACAAAATAAATCTAAAGTCAGCATAAGGAAGGAAATAATAAGAGCAAAAATCAATGAAATAGAGACTAGAAAAACAGAAAAGATCAATGAAACTAAGAGTTGAAATGAAACTCTTATGAAAAAGATAAATGAAACTGAAAAACCTTTAGCTAGACTAAGAAAAAAGAAGACACAAAATTATAAATGTAAGAGGAAACATTACAACTGATATTACGGAAATAAAGGCATCATAAAAGACTACTTTGAATAATTACATGCCAACAAATTGAATAACTTAGAGAAAATAAGTAAACTCCTAGAAATATACAACCTACCAAGACTGAATCATGAAGAAATAAAAAATCTGACCAGATCAGTAACAAGTAAGAAGGCTGATTGTGTAATAAAAAACTCAGGAGAGAGAAGAACCTAGGACCTCATGGCTTCACTGGCAAATTCTACCAAACATTTAATGAAGAATTAATACCAATTCTTCTCAAACTCTTCCCAAAAACTGAAGAAAATATTTCCAAACTCATTTTACAAGGCCAACATTACCCTAATACCAAAGCCAGACATAAACACTAGAAGAAAAGAAAATTACAGGCCCATATCCCTGATGAATATAGATTCAAAAATCCTCCACAAAATACCAGCAAACCAATCCAACAGCTTATTGAAAGCATCATACACTATGATCAGGTAGGAATTATTTGTGGGTTGCAAGAATGGTTCAACATATGCAAATTAACATATCAGATACACCACATTAACAGAACAAAGAATGAAAATCATATGATCATCTCAATAAATGCAGAAAAAGCATCTGACAAAATTCAACATCCTTTCAAGATAAAAACTTTCAATAAATTAGGTACATAAGTAATGTCATAATAAAGATCATAGAGGACAAGCCCACAGCTAACATTATACACAACAGTGAAAATTTAAAAGCTTTTCCTCTAAGATCAAGAACAAGACAAGAATGCCATCTCATCCAGTTCTATTCAATATAGTCCTGGAAATTCTAGCAAGGGCAATTAGTCAAGAAAAAAAATAAAATAAAAGTACCCAAGTTAGGAAAAAAAGAAATGAAATTGTCTGTTTGCAGATGAGATGATCTTATATACGGAAAACCCTAAAGGTTCCACCAAAAACTATTAGAACTAATAAATTCAGTAAAGTTGTAGTATATAAAATCAAAATACAAAATGGAAAAATCAGTAGCTTTTCTACACACTAACAATGAACCATCCAAAAAAGAAATCAAAAAAAAAAACCCCATTTAAAACAGCATGAAGGACATGAAAGACAATAAAAGGCTGGCCACAGTGGCTCACACCTGTAATCCCAGTACTTTGGGAGGCCAAGGCAGGCCAATCACTTGAGCCCAGGAATTCAAGATCAGCCTGGGCAATATGGCGAAACCCTGTCTCTACCAAAAATACGAAAATTGGCCAGGCATGGTCGGGTGTACCTGTAGTCCCAGATACTCAGGAAGTTGAGGTGGGAGGATAACCAGAGCCTGGGGAGGTCAAGGCTGCAGTGAGCTGTGATCATACCACTGCACTCCAGACTGGGTGACAGAATGACATCCTATTTTAGGATTGTTTATTTTATTGTTTATTTTAGCAACAAAAATAATAATAATAATATTAAAATACTTAGGATATAAATCTAACCAAGGAAGAGAAAGATCTATACACTGCAAACCATAAAACATTGATGACAAACTGAAAATAACACAAATAAAGAGAAAGACATCCCATGTTCATGAACTGGAAGAATTAACACTGTTAAAATATCCATACTACCCAAAGCAATCTACAAATTCAACATAATCCCTATCAAAATCTCCATGACGTTTCTCACAGAAATAGAAAAAACAATCCTAGACCTGGCACAGTGGTTCATACCTGTAACCCTATAATCCTAGCACTTTGGGAGGCCAACGCAGGCAGACCACTTGAGCTCAAGAGTTTGAGACCAGCCTGGGCAATGTGGAGAATACACTAAAATACAAAATAATACCAGAAATCCACCAAAAATACAAAAATACAAAAACATAGCCAGGCATAGTGGCACACACCTGTAGTCCCAGCTCCCTGGGAGGCTAAGGAAGGAGGCTCACTTGAACCCAGGAGATAGAGGCTGCAGTAAGCTATGATCGTGCTACTGCACTCCAGCCTGGGTGACAGAGTGAGACCTCATCTCTAAAAATATTAACTTTTTTTTTTTAAAAAGAGTAAGTTCTGAAGTCAGACACAAATACATATCCCAAGTCTGCCAATTACAAACTACACAGCCTTTAGACAAATTCTTTAACATTTTTGAATCTCAGGGTACACAGCTATAAAACGAGTAAAAATATCTACTTTGTAGGGCTATTTTCAAAATCAAAGAAAGTAAACGTGAAGAAATATCTGATGGCAAACAACCAGTACTCAATACTTGGTAGCTGTGCACCAGAGGATTATGGGTAATTTTTTTGTTATTTTCAGATTTTCTGATATATGATTGCACTGCACTACAATTACAGCTTTAAAACCCTGTAATGATTTAAATTTAAAGTACTTCCAAATTACAGATTAAACTAGGCTCTCACTTAAAAATTTTCAGTCCAGAGTTCACAAACTCTTAATTACAGGCCTTTTCCTACAAAAAGGAAAAAAAAAGGTTAGTTCAAGATTAGCCGGGTACAGCAGCTCACACCTGTAATCCTAGCACTTTGGGAGGCTGAGGCGGGCAGGTTGCCTGAGCTCAGGAGTTCAAGACCAGCATGGACAACATGACAAAACCCCATCTCTACCAAAAATACAAAAACTTAGCTGGGTGTGGTGGTGCGCACCTGAAGTCCCAGGTACTGGGACGACTGAGGCATGAGAACTGCTTGAACCCAGGAGGCAGAGGTTGCAGTGAGCTGGCATCACACCACTGCACTCCAGCCTGGGTGACAGAGAGAGACTCTATCTCAAAAAAAAAAAAAAAGAAAAGACTGAGTTATTATTTCTTAAGTCCCACCAGATACTGATTAACTTCAAATCCTTACATCACCGCATCTTGTGCGTTCAATCAGGCATCTGACAGATTATTGTCTCTGCCTCTGAACTGAAATTCTTAACTTTGTTTTTAAATAAATTCCAGATATTTCCAGGTGCACTTAGGTAAACAGGTACTACAGTGTAAAAATAAACATCAGTAGGAGATGTATACTTCACACTAGATTACCACAAAGGATTTCTGGGGAGCAATTCACTTGATTATATGAATAAAAAGCCAACAGAGAGCAACCAAGAGGAAGAATAAGAACCCATGTCAGGTTAAATAGCATAACTATGTCAGGTTAAAAGGGTTATGTTCTCATTTCTCCAAAAAATGTATACGAATGGCTAATAAGCATATGAAAAGATGTTGAAATCACTAGTCATTAGGGAAATACATATGAAAGCCACAATGAGACATAACTTGGGCGTACCCACCAAAATGTCTACAGTCAAACAGACAGACAAAACAACTGTTGGAGAAGATGTGGAGAAACTGGAATCCTCACACACTGCAATGGAAATGTAAACCAGTACCGCTGGTTTGGTAACAATCTGGCAGTTCCTCAAAAAGTAAAAGACAAGCCACCATATAACCCAGCAATTCTATTCCTAGGTTTATACTCAAGAGAAATGAAAACACAAGTCCACACAAAAACTTCTACAAGAATATTGACAGCAGCAATAGCCAAAAAGTAGAAACAATGCAAGATGTTCACGAACTGATAAATGAATAAAATGTGGTATATCCATATGATGGAATATTATTCGTCCATAAAAAGGAATGAAGGGCTGATACATGCTACAACATGGATGAACCTTGAAAACATTATGTTAAATGGAAGAAGTCAGACACAAAAGGCTTCATATTGTACAATTCCATTTATGCGAAATGTCCTGAATAGGCAAATCCATAAAGACAGCAAGTAGATTAGTGGGTGGCTAGAGCTGGAGATAAGATGGGGAAGTGGGGAGGGAGGCCAGAATGGAAAATAGCTGCTAATGCTTATGGGGTTTCACATTGGGGTACTGAAAATGTTCTAAAGTTGATTGCAGTAATGGATCCACAACTCTGTGAATACATTAAAATCACTGAAGTGTACATTTTAAATGGGTGGATTTTATGGTATATGAAGTCAATAAAGCTTTAAATTAAAAAAGAAAGCAAGCTATGTCCTAATCCAAAACGTCCAAAATTGCAATCATTCAGTTACTACCTTCATGATATTTGCCATAACTAAGTACCACCTATAAAACAATTTACATAATTTTCTTTCAATAAAATGACATTTACTCAAAAATCTGTAACACTATCTTAAATGTAAAATCAGTTAATACACAAGAAATATGGATATGGCAAAATACTGACAGGGGTACTCAAGTAAATGAAATTTGAGAAACTCGGGACTGCAAAAAAAACAGTGGCCAAGCAGAAAGTGCAGCACCCAAAAAATCAAAGACAAAAGGCAGTAAACAGGGAATGAACACTAGGTCTGGCTGAGCCCAAAGTGTCTGAACAAGTTCCTGCCTTGTTCAGAACTGAAGTCTCACTTGTCTTATTCTGCCCTGCAATTCCAGAATATCTGTGGAGATGCCTAAGAATCCTAGAGATGGAAATGTAAAGATGGGCTCAAGTGCCAGGAAAGGTATATCTTTTCTTTATCCAAGTTTGGGTACACAGGTTGTAAAAGAGCAAGGAGTAAATGGCAGACCCAAAGCAGTGAGAAGCCTGCTGGTAGCCCTACTCCAAAATATAGGGGCCCATCTAACTGAAGCCAGGATAGTATATCTATGAATTATCCACATATTGGTCAATAAATTGTAGAAAAATTGAGGTTTGCAATCACAGTTCCTCTCCAGGGTTCACAAAGTCTGTCACCCATGTTTTTGCCTTTTCCAACGTTTAAGAAAATCTGAGTATTTGCCTTTCTGAGTCTGATACTTTAATGTTGTCGCAGGCATACTCAAAAACTACCAATAATTGTTCACATCTTTGCTAATCAGAAAATACATGTATTATGGTAAAAATGAGTAGTTTGTAGCCAGGTGTGGTGGCAGGCGCCTGTAGTCCCAGCTACTCGGGAGGCTGAGGCAGGAGAACCGCTGGAACCCGGGAGGCAGAGGTCGCAGTAAGCCGAGATCCCACCACTGCACTCCAGCCTGGGCGACAGAGCAAGACACCATCTCAAAAGAAAAAACAGTAATTTGAAGAGCAATATAGACATTTTATAATTCTAAATTGTTTAATAAGATTTTCAATTCTGATTACTTCTATATATACTGCCATGAATGTCAACCAAGTTATTTATTTTCTCTCATGAAAGTGGCATGCTCGATTGAAAATACTGAAACTCTCTCTCTTTTCCAATACTGTATTAAAAGCAGTCCTAATGCATACAAAAATCTTGACAAAGTAAATACGATGTCTGAAACTTGCTTCAAAACAATTTAGTGGGGAGGTAACTTTTATGGAATAATACTGCCTATGTATAATGTATAGCTAATTTTTGAAATAGATTGATACATAGCAGTTCATCGTACTATTCTCTTTTGTGTATGTTTCAAAACATAAAATGAACTTATTACTTTAAGAAGTTATCATTTTGGCAAAACTTCACGAAATCTTTAGTGTTTCATGTCACAGAAGAAAAAGTCTTTCCATAAATAATTTCTTTCTAATAATTTTCTTTAAGACAGAGTCTCGCTGTCTTGCTCAGGCTGCAGTACAGTGGCACGATCTTGGCTCACTGCAACCTCCACCTCCCAGATTCAAGCAATTCTCCTGCCTCAGCCTCCTGAGTAGCTGGGACTAGAGGCACATGCCAGCATGTCCAGCTAATTTTTTGTATTTTTAGTAGACACGGGGTTTCACCGTGTTAGCCAGAATGGTCTCGATCTCCTGACCTTGTGATCTGCCTGCCTCGGCCTCCCAAAGTGCTGGGAGTACAGGCATGAGCCACCGTACCCGGCCTCTAATAATTTTTAAAGCTAGCTCCATCACTGGACTGCAGATCTTTTCACTCTTTGTATTTCACAAGACTCATAGCCAATCAGTGAAAGCCAAACATGTTTGTGAAAAAGGTTAGCTACAAATGCACCACGGAATACCATGCAGCCATAAAAAAGAACAAAATCAAGCCCTCTGCAGTTGACACGGATGGAGCTGGAGACCACTGTCCTAAGTGACTTAACGTGAGAAAAGAAAACCAAATACTGTGTGTTCTCACTTATAAGTGGGAATTAAACAGTGAATACATGATGGTAAAAGTTGCGAACAACAGACACTAGGGATCACTAGACCAAGGGGGGCATGGGCTGAAAAACCACCTGTTGTCTACTGTGCTTATGGCCTGTGTGTGTGATGGGATAGTTGGGACCCCAAGCATCAGCATCAAACAATTTACCCATGTAACAAATCTACACATGTACCCTTTACCATATAATAAAAGTTGAATAAAAGTTGAATTAAAAAAAAAGTTACCATCCAGCAGAAACTGCAAACAGAATTTTATTAAGTTTTGCTATGCCAGCCATTTACAGTTTTCTCTTCTACAATTTCAGAAATGCCAATTACACAATGGATATCAGATTGTACCCTTAGAGAGAATTCTATTAAACTTCTCCCTAAATAATACCACCACTTTCTAAGTGTTTAAATAGCATTCACATGTGATTCCCAAAGAAGTTGTTTCTCCTTTAAAACTAATCTGGGCTGTGGTCAGAGATCAGCATGGCCAGCATGGCGAAACCCCATCTCTACTAAAAATACAAAAAAAAATTAGCCGGGCATGGTGGTGAGCGCCTGTAGTCCCAGCTACTCAGGAAGCTGAGGCAGGAAAATCGCTTGAACCCAGGAGGTGGAGTTTGCAGTGAGCCAAGATCGCCCCACTGCACTCCAGCCTGGGTGACAGAGTGAGACTCGGTTTCAAGAAAAAAGAAAGTGAAAGAAATGACAGAATCTCAAGTCCCTTCATCTTACTTATCTTTAAAACATTCCTGCAGCTAATTGAAGAGATTAATGGCCTTACTATAAATCTTTTAGGAGTTCTTAAAATACCTATGAAGCACGAAGGGCAAACATTTTTAAAGTCCGTTTAGAATACTTCATCCTTGGGACCCCAGTCACCAAAATTTATTTTAAAACACATTTGTACAGTACTGCTGATTACATTTCCATGGTTGTTTGACCTGAACAACCAAGTGATTAACCATAATGCTATGGTCTGCATGTTTGTGTTCTTCAAAATTCGTGTTGAAATTCTAGTTTCCAAGGTCATATTAGGAGGTGGGGCCTTTGGGAGATGACTGTATTACAAGGGCAGAGTGTTAATGAATGGGATAAATGCCCTTATAAGAGGCCAGAGAGAGACCCCTTCACCCTTGCACCATGTAAGGAGACAGCTAGAGGGTGCCATCTATTAACCAGAAAGCAGACTATCACCAAACACTGAATCATCAGACATCTTGATCTAGGACTTCCTAGCCTCCAGAACTGCAAGAAATGAATTTCTGTTGTTTATAAGCCACTCAGTCTGAGGTATTTCGTTATACCAGACCCAAATGGACCAAAGACACATAGAGAATATTTGTAATGCAGCTCAAGGGAGTGTGAAGAAAGAAGGAAAAGAGCATTTGTTGAGGGCTTACCACGGGCCAGGAACAGTTCCAAATATTTAAAAACACCTAATTTATTACTATCAACAAATTTATGAGGTGGATATTATTCCTACTTTACAGATGAGAAAGGCTCAGAAAAATTAATTTGCCAAAAACAAGGGGTGGAGCTGAGATTCAAACTCAACTCAATCTGCCTTCAAAGCCATCAGATTACTTCTCCCACAAAGACAACCTTCCAAAACACATTAAAAATTGACTCTTTGATTGATAACAAATTATTTAGTGAATATCATTCTTCATTTCAAGTGGCATAAATCATCTGCAACCAACAAACTTTGAGGAAAAGTCATAGTTAACAGAAATAATAGAAGGGACAGAGCACCAGAATAGGCCAGAGTAGGACAGTGGTCAGACTACTAACCTTAGGTCAGAAAACTTAATACCAGATTTACCACTCACCAGCTGGTGATCTAAGGGAAATAATAACCTTTTGAGCCCCCGTTTTTCCATTCATAAAATAAGCATTACTCCTAGCCCACCCATCCTTCTACCACAGATTATTTAAGAAGATGAAAAGTTAATGATGAAATTAATCCATAAGCTAAGACAAACTATAATTCATATAAGGAATTAGTATCTGTTTGGTAAAATGACTATTAGTGAAGAGCTATTTTCACGGAAGATAACTTATCACAACTAGAATAAGAGATGCAGTCCACCAGCAACAGGAAGCTGCTCACAAACAGGTGGCCTCATTTCAGCGGGGGCCCCCTTAACAACAGCACATGTTGCTCTGAGGACCAGTTTTGTGTCTGCTTTCTAACAATCCCGTTCCTCCCTGCTGCCGTTCCCACGAACGAGACTGGAAAACGGTGTAGGGGAAGGCGCGAAGGAAGTGCTGGGAGAAGAGCAGCAACAGAGGCAGGAGGCTGGGTCCCACAACTCCCAGGTGCGAGGGGCTCTTCACTCCTCCAGGCCTCAGCTCACGCATCTGGAAGACGGAGAGGCCATTCCTGCCCTGTTTCCTGGGCAGAGCTAAGATCAGAGTACAGGGAAAGTACGGTAAACCCCGCTGAGAATGAAAGATGACGATGACGATCACCTGTCAAACGAAGGGCGGCTCCTCCAGGAGCCCCTCGCATTTAGACATTCCAGAAGCCTCGTCACCCGCGGCCGGGGCTGCCCCCAAGTGAGGTGACGCGGCAGCCCCCTACTCATCCCTCAGACCGCGTAGTGTGCGGGGTCTTACGTCCCTAACACCCCAGATGAGCCCGCAGAGGAGGCCCGGACGCGGCTCACTCCCGCCCCCGTCCCAAGGCCTCCGAGGCCGACCTCTGAGCCCTCCCCAGGCTACCGCGGCTCCCCTCCCCCAGCAACGATCCCTGCCCCGCTCCACCCGCACTCCCAGGTGAGGGGAGGGGGTGAAAGGGCGTACCCCGCCGCCATTTTGTCCCCTAGTCCCCGGAAGGCATTCAGACGGCCCGCGCCCCAGCCCGGACCCGCCCGGGTCTGCGCTACGCACGCCCCTCGCGGACACTCACCCCCCGGCCGCCCTGCGCAGTTCGAAGCGGCTCAGAGCGTCCCGCCGGGAAAGGGGCGGGGCGGGGCGGGGCAGGGAGGCCTGGGGGAGGCGGGGTGGCTTCTAGACGCACCACGTGATCTCAGCCGCTGCCGCGCCGCTCCCGGCTGCAAGAGCTGTGTAGTCCGCGCGCAGGCGCACGTCGGTTCGCGCCGTTGGGGCGCCCAGAGGGGAGTTCGGACAGTTGATTTGGTTCGATGTCCGGGCGCGGCTTTTCTGAAGCTGTTTCTTTTCCTAGGTTAAGCTTACACCGCCGCTTTTGGTCACACAGGTCCTTCTCGTACTCAATCTCTTCCCTCCGCCTGCCTTATCACCACAGTCAATCCACAGATTAAGGATTCAGAGGCGCGCCTCACAGAAATCTGTACTGGTGAAAGCACTTGGCAGGAACACGCCGGGCTGCGCTGAACACAACTAGGCCTTCTAGAGGCTTTATCAGGGCCTTTCTGTGTGCCAGGCTTGGAAGGTCGAAGTACAGAGACCTAACAAAATACGTTTCATCTACTTCAAAGACAAACGCATGATGAATTAAATACTTTAACATTTAAATTGGTCTAAACAAAATAGAAAAAGATTCAATGCAGACCGTAATTATCAAACGAATATTCCCTGTCCCTTTTCATCCAGCTGGGAAACAGCTCTTTGCACTTCCCTCTCCCTCCTCAGCCGCAATAGGCCGGAAGTCCTGGACCCACAAGTCCTGTGGGGGCAGGAACCATATGGCTATGTTCTGGCTCCTTTCGTCTCTTGCCTTCTTAGGAAACTCGCTTTTTCATTTATTCAGCAAATGTGTATTGACCACATGCTATGTATCAGATGGTATTCTAGATGCTTGGAGTTAATACGTGAGCAAAATAAACAGAAATCTCTAAAAAAGCCTCCGACTTCTTGGAGCAGGGTGAAACCAGGCAAGTGTTACATCAAGTTTAGCCAAAAGCTGAGTCCTTACATATTTTAAGTTCAGCCTGAAACTTTCTCCCTAAATAGTGAACTATAACCTAAATGGAGGTGTAAACAGACTGCAGCCTACTCTTGGGCCAATCACCAAGTTTTGGCCAAAGGCGGCCAGCTGTTCAAACCGTGTTCAAATAAGGTAAAGGTCTAGCTATAACCAATCCGACTGTTTCCCTACCTCACTTTTCTTTCTCTGTCTATAGACCTTTCTCCACCATGTGGCTCTGCGGGAGTCTGTGTGAACCTACTCTGGCTCAGGAGGCTGCCTGATTCGGGAATAGTTCTTTGCTCAAACTCTGTTTAATTTGGCTAAGGTTTTGCTTTTAACACAAGAAATAGTAAACACAATAAATAAGTAAATTCTATAACATGCTAGGCACGACAGTAAACAAAATGAGCAGGATCAAGGGGATAGAGTAGGGAACGTACTACAATTCCATAAAAGGTGGTCAGGACCTCATTTCTTAACTATCCCCGCCTCCTTTCATACCCATAAGCATGTAAACAACCTGAAGTCTCTCCCGTCTTTAAATCTCTCACCCAACCTACCACACTCCACTTCAACCTCTGCTTTCTTTCCTATAATACATTTATCCAATTATCTAAACAAGAGTGCCTCCAATTCTTCAACCACTACTCAAGTCTGGACTTACTGCACTCTGATTTCTGCCCCACCAACCCACTGAAACCATTCTTTCCAAAGTCACTAGGGGCCAGCCGCCGTGGCTCACGCCTGTAATCCCAGCACTTTGGGAGGCTGAGGCAGGTGGATCACCCGAGGTCAGGAGTTCGAGACCACCCTGGCCAAAAATGGTGAAACCCCGTGTTTACTAAAAATAAAAAATAAAAAAAAATAGCCAGGTGTGGTGGCGCACACCTATAGTCACAGCTACTTGGGAGGCTGAGGCATGAGAATCCCTTGAACCTGGGTAGCAGAGGTTTGCAGTGAGCTGAGATCATGCCACTGCACTCCAGCCTGGGTGACAGAGCGAGACTCTGTCTCAATTAAAAAAAAAAAAAAGAAAAAAAGTTGGGCTGGGCCGCTGGCTCCTGCCTGTAATCCCAGCACTTTGGGAGGCCGAGGCGGGCAGATCACGAGGTCAGGAGATCAGACTATCCTGGCCAACATGGTGAAACCCCGTCTCTACTAAAAATACAAAAATTAGCTGAGTGTGGTGGCATGTGCCTGTAATCCCAGCTACTCAGGATTCTGAGGCAGCAGAATTGCTTGAACCAGGGAGACGGAGGTTGCAGTGAGCTGAGATCACGCCACTACACTCCAGCCTGTCCAGAGAGTGAGACTCTGTCTCAGAAAAAAAAAGTTATAGGGATTTCCCTACTGTATATCTTATGGACATTATCATCATTACCTAACTTAATTTCTCTTCATGACACTCCTTCCTTCTGGAAATACTTTTCCTTGCCTTCCATTTTTACTCTCTTGGTAGCACTTCTCCATCTCTATCCACTCCCTCTCCATCTCTTTTAAAGTCTCTCTTCTTTCTTCCAGACTTTAAATATTGGTATCCCACAGGAATAGGTGTAAGCCTTCAATCTTTTCCTACTGGACACACTCTCTATGTGACCACTGCCTTTTACATAACTTTGATTAGCATCTATATGCTCTGCATTTCCCAGTATGTATCCCCAGCCCTGATTCCTGCTCCTGGGATCCAGGCCACATGGTTAACTACCTACTGGTCATCTCCACTCGAGTTAATAAAAATAATTATGACAAAAACCATTCCTCTTTCTTATATACATATAAAACAGCTTTATTGAGATATAACATACATATAAAACAGCTTTATTGAGATATAACATACATACTATACAACTTTCTCACTTAAATTATACAAATCAGTGGTTTTTAGGATAGTCACGGAATTGTGCAATCATCACTGCATTTTCTTCACCCCAAAAAGAAACCCAGTACTCGCGTCTCCATTTTCCCTCAATTCCCTCAGCCATAGGCAACCACTAATCTACTTTCTGTGTGCATAGATTTGCCTATTCCGGACATCTCGTATAAAGGGAGTCATGAAATGTGGTATTTTGTAACTGACTTCTTTCAGTTTGCATATTTTCATGGTATGTTGCCGGGCACAGTGACTCACACCTGTAATCCCAGCACTTTGGGAGGCCAAGGCAGGCGGCTCACAGGGTCAGAAGATCGAGACCATCCTGGCTAACAAGGTGAAACCCCATCTCAACTAAAAAATAGAAAAAATTAGCCGGGCATGGTGGGCGCCTGTAGTCTCAGCTACTTGGGAGGCTGAGACAGGAGAATGGCGTGAACCCAGAAGGTGGAGCTTGCAGTGAGCCAAGATCACACCACTGCACTCCAGCCTGGGTGACAGAGAGAGACTCCGTCTAAAAAAAAAAAAAAAGGCATGTCCACGTTGTAGCATGCATCAACACTTCATTCCTTTTTAAGGCTGAGTAATAGTCCATTGTATAGAATATATAATCACCTTTTATTTATCCATCAGTGGAAGGACATACAGACCATCTCTACTTTTTGACTATTATGAACAATGCTGCTATGCACATTCATTTACAAGTTTTTGTGGGGATATATATTTTCATTTCTTTTGGGTATATTCCTAGGAATAGAATTGCTGGGCTACATAGTAACTGTATTTTAAAATTTTTCTGGAACTGCTAGATGATTTACCAAACCAGCTACACCATTTTATACTCCCACCAGCAGCATATAAGGGTTTCAGTTTCTCCACATCTTTTCCAACATTTATCATTGTCTGTCTTTTTTATTACAACCATCTGAGTGGATGTGAAGTGGTATCTCATTGTAGTTTTGATCTGCACTTCCCTGATAGCATATTTTCATGTGTTTGTTGGCCATTTGTATATGGTATTAGAGAAATGTCTATTGAAATCCTTTGCCAATTTTTTAATCAGGTTACCACTCATTGTCTTTTGCCACAAAATCTATTCCTATTAATGATATGCCAAACAGTCTGGTTCCCCTCCATGATATGCTGCTCCTTGGCCCCACTGATGGCAGACATGTAACTTGCTTCAGCCAATAAAATGTAAGCAGGAATGTCAGTTCCAAGCAGAAGTTTTAAGAGCCAGTTGTGGGTTCACCATATCTCTTTTCTGTCTGCCACAAGCAATTTGTTTTAGAAAGAAGCTATTCCATCAGCATAAGTTCCACACTAGAGATGACATGGAGCAGAACCACAGCTGATCCCCAGTGGACATGTAGCATTTGCTATGGTTTGGCTGTGTCGCCACCCAAATATAATCTTGAATTATAATCCCCATAATCCCCACATATCTAGGGAGAGACCTGGTGGGAGGTGATGGGATCATGGGAGCGGTTTCCCCCGTGCTGTTCTCATGACAGTGAGTTCTCACTAGAGCTGATGGTTTTAAAAGGGCCTCTTCCCCCTTTACTCCTCATTCATCTCTCTCTCACCTGCAGCCATATGAGATGTGACTCCTCCCCTTTCACCATAATTGTAACTTTCCTGAGGCTTCCCCCGCCATGCAGAACTGTGAGCCAATTAAACTTCCTTCCTTTATAAATTACCCAGCCTTGGGTGTTTGTTTCTAGCAGTGTGAAAACAGACTAATACAGCATTTGTTTTTGTAAGCCACTCAGATGCTTGGGGACATTTGTTACTGCAGCATAACCTAGCCTGGCCTAGAGGACACACTTATCCTATGTGACTGGCTCCACTGTCCCTCCAGGCTCCTTGACATGGCCTATGAGGCCCTGAAGATCAGGCTTGTTGACCTATACAGCCTCATTTTTAGGCCATTCCCTCAACCACCCTATCCTCCAGACAAGATAAAATGCATTCAGGCCCTGGAATTTACTTCTTCCTCTCTCTTTCTCCCTCTCCCTAACCTGACTTTGCCCAAGTATTCATTATTACTGGATTAATATAATATTAATAGCTATATTTGCCTAAATATTTTCTATGCACAAGACATATGTGTGTATGCATGTGTACACACACATCTTGTGCATTGTTGTCAGATAAAATACATATGTGTGTGTATGTACACACATACGCACACACACATATATGTATATATTTGGTCTGACAGCAACCCTGAGAATTAGGTGCCATATCCCATTTTACAAATCAACAAAGACCCTAGATTTACTTTTCCTGGTGCTAGGAAGGGGTAGGGCCAGAATTTGAACCTAGGTCTATTTGATTCCAAAGCCCTTCTTTGAGTCATTATGCTATATTAAGAATTAAAAGTAATTGAATGTTATTAAGCATTTGCTATGTGGCAGGCATTATGCTAAATGGGTATTAGCATGAACTTTTCCTGGATTATATTTAACGCATATTAAGAAATCCATGCACTCAAAGTATAGAATAGTGGTATCTCACAGCAGTTTAAGGCCCTGAATTTGGAGATAGATAACATAATATGCGACCTTGAGGAAATTACTAAAATTCTGTAAACTCCACATTCATCATCTCTAAAATGGAGCAATAAAATACACCTCAAAGGGTTTTGTGAGTATTAATGAATCAATTTTTAGAAAGCACTTAGAAAGCCTTAGCATAAAGAGGTCAAATTATACCAACTATAATGTTTCTTTTGTCATCTAATCTCACAACAAACATATGAGGTGGGTACTACTGTATAACTACCCTCTTTTCTTCAGCTGCCCTGTCTTTTCCCACCTCCTGACTTCCACACCTGAGTCCCTCCAGAATGTCCCTGCTCCTTTTTGCTACCTGATCAACTCCTCCCCACCTCTAGGACTTGCCCCAGATATCCTTTCCTGCACTTTGGCAGCAGGCTTGGTTGCTTCTTCCTCTGGACTTACAAAACATTTTGTATGAACTTCAATAGTTAGACTTCTTGGAAAGCAAGGAACAAGAATCCACTTGGCCAGGCGTGGTGGCTCACACCTGTAATCCCAGCACTTTGGGAGGCCGAGGCAGGCGGATCACGAGGTCAGGAGATCGAGACCATCCTGACTAACATGGTGAAACCCCGTCTCTACTAAAAAATACAAAAAAATTAGCCGGGCGTGGTGGTAGGCACCTGTAATCCCAGCTACTTGGGAGGCTGAGGTAGGAGAATGGTATGAACCTGGGAGGTGGAGCTTGCAGTGAGCAGAGATGGCGTCACTGCACTCCAGCCTGGGTGACAGAGCAAGACTCTGTCTCAAAAAAAAAAAAAATCTTCAACTGTTTACTATACCATGCCCAGCCCCAGACCCACTTCTAAAGTCAAATCTAGTGACTCAGGAGAGAAATGTAAGGTCTATTCCAAGAAAAATAAACTTATACACCAAAACCACTGCAAAAACATGTATTTTCACCAGCAGTAACCTGAAAAACATTTATGGGAGTAGATTCTAAGGGTGTTTTATAAGAAAAGATAGAATATGATAACAGACCAGGCTAAACTTACAATACGGATGTCCTTACCTGAGGTTCTCATTTTAATGTGCTAAATTGAGCGACTGGGCGGAGCACAGTGGCTGGCCCCTGTAATCCCAGCACTTTGGGAGGCCAAGGTAGGCGGATGACCTGAGGTCAGGAGCTCAAGACCAGCCTGGCCAACATGTTGAAACACCATCTCTACTAAAAATACAAAAATTAGCCAGGTGTAGTGGCACGTGCCTATAATCCCAGCTACTCGGGAGGCTGAGTCAGGAGAATCACTTGAACCCAGGAGGCAGTGGAGGTTGCAGTGAGCCAAGATTGCGCCAATGCACTTCAGCCTGGGTGACACAGCAAGACTCCATCTCAAAAATAAATAAGTAAATAAAGCAAATGGAAGCATCTCTAATGGTTTGCTTGGATGACTGACTGAAACTAGGATTCAGTAGTGGCCTACATTAAATGAAGCTAAGCTGAGATGCCAGAACATCTCATATAATGTGGAAAAAGCAAAGGTTTGTTTTTCATTTTGTTTTGTTTTGTTTTTTTGAAACGGAGTCTCCCACTGTCGCCTAGGCTGGAGTGCAGTGGCACGATCTTGGCTCACTGCAAACTCCACCTCCCAGGTTCAAGTGATTCTCCTACCTCAGCCTCCCAAATAGCTGGGATTACAGGCACCTGCCACCACGCCCAGCTAATTTGTTTTATTTTTAGTAGCGACAGGGTTTCACTGTGTTAACCAGGCTGGTCTCAAACTCCTGACCTAAAGATCTGCCTACCTCGGCCTCCCAAAGTGTTGGGATTACAAGAGTAAGCCACCACGCCTGGCACAAAGGGTTTTATTTAAAAAAAAAAAAGTCAAACCACAGGGTCATATAGAAAAGGATCAAGGTTATGAGAAGGTTGGAGTTTATTTGTTATGTGTAACCTGTTCAACCACTTCCTGACTATGTTTCCTGGAGGGACCCAGAGGGCACTAAGACATTGAGAAAACATTAGTCAGAGAAGTGTAGGCATCCTCAAAAGTTCTGCAATGGCTGTCCTCTCTGGACTAAGGATGATTGAAATGATTATCTGATTTCTACGGGAGTGTTGGCATCGTGGCAGGGACCATGTAGTAATACTTAACCAACAGAGACAAGGAGGCACAATTACCATAATGGGCAGCAGGCAGTCAGAAACTTTTGACATTGAGAGATTTGTGGGGCTGCTAACTCAGGACAGGGTCCCTAGGAATACAATAGATGGGCAGCCTGCTGAAGTATTACTTGATATATGCAACTGGCAGAACTATAGGTCAAGTGAGCAGAAACCTGTCTTGAGTTGTCACAAAAGGAAATTGTAGCCTCTCATTTAGTTCCCACACCTAAACTGCTTCACATACTTAGGGTCCAGGGTTTGAAGCAGAAACTGAGTCCCCTTGAGGAAAGAAACTACAACACTGTCACAACTGTATACTATAAATATTTCTCCAAGCCTTTCCCAAAAGGACCTGTGGCTATCATCAGGATGAGTGTGCACTGAGGAAAGGGGCATACCTAGGTTTTGAAGGATTATTACACACTACTCTGAGTTTTTGCTAATCCTTGAGAACCCCTGGATAGATTGAGAGCTTTGGGTGGTCAAGTAG
The DNA here is from genome assembly GCF_037993035.2 of Macaca fascicularis. Classification (NCBI taxonomy): domain Eukaryota; kingdom Metazoa; phylum Chordata; class Mammalia; order Primates; family Cercopithecidae; genus Macaca; species Macaca fascicularis. Next base: position 54,206,232 of record NC_088381.1, read on the forward strand.
AAAATGAAATTTATAATCAAGTCCATCACTCAGAGGGCTCAATAGGTTCTGTAGACCCACTGTGAAGTTATTTGGACTAGCCATACTTGTCAACTGGCAAAATCCCTGCCTCAGCTCCCTGACCCATAAAGAGAGGACTCTTATGGTTAGGTAGAGCCAAGTAGAAGCCACTGGAACTGCTCTTCTCTAACAAAATGGTAAGCTAAAAACAATACCACATCCCTGTGGGAATTGCAGACATTAACTAGTGCCACCCTTAAAGATTTGATAGCTACAAGAGTAAGGATTCTCATCACACTTCTGCATAATTCCTGTGTTTGACTAGTGGCAAAACTAGATGGTGGCTTCACTTGCAGCTTCCAATTTAGATATGGTGTTGTTGCTGGAACAAATCAACATAGTCCTGATGTCTAGTATGTAGCTATTGATCTGGAAAATAATTTCCCCTCATATCAATTAGCAGGAAAAATCAGAAAGCAGCAAATTTTTACCTATCAGAAATAGCAATTCACCTTCACAGTCTTACTCCAGGGCTATGCCAGCTCTCAAACTCTGTGACTAGTCCACAGAGACCTTGGTCATCTAGACATCCCATAGAACATCATCATGTGATCCACCACATTGATGACATCGTGCTGATTGGCTTGGTGAACAAAAAGCAGCAAATATTCTAGATGCCTTAGTAAGGCACATGCATGCCAGAGACATAAAAATTCAGTGAAAGGAATGTTGGCATATCCCTGTTTAGCAGTGTTTTTCAACCAGGTGATTGTGTCCACTAGGGGACATTTTGCAGGAAATGTATAGAAACATTTTTAGTTGTCACAACTGAGGGTGGGCAAATTAGTGGCTACTGGAATCTTGCAGGTAGGGGCCAAGGATGCTGATAAACATCCTGCAAAGCACAGGATAGCTCCCCACAACTATAACTATACTCCCCACAACAAGAATTATCAAGCCTGAAATAACAAGATTGAGATCGAGAATCCCTACTATAACTTCTTGTGAGAGACAACTTTCTGTATCTTGCACATCCTAACACTAGGAAAGAGGCACATATACCAGATTTGGGTGTATTTCTCTGACCAACTTACTGATAACTCTTTTCTCCCAGAAAATTAAAGGGCTCTGTAGCAGGTCCAGGGTGCTACGCAAGCTATCTTGCTACTCAAGCCTAATAATTCAGAAAACCCAAAGCATCTATGGCAGGTAAGGATGCTGTATGGATCCCCTGGCAAAATAGGAGTCCAAAGCACAGACTCCCAGAGTTTCGACACAATGCTGTGCTCTTTTCTGCTGGAAGAGCACTGGATTCTAGTAAAGGCTAGGTCTTGATGACATCAAGATCAATGGGATCTGAGCTGGCCATCATGAACTGCCATAAGATTGGGTGTACATACATAGCAACAATCCATCATCAATTAAAAGTGATATATAAAAGGTCAGGCTTTAGAAGATCAGGAGGACACAAGTAAGTTGCATAGGCAGGTGGCTCAGACTCTATGGCCTCAAAAGAAATTTCTTATAACCAGTTATCAGAGGGGGAAAAAAAACTTAAGGCTGATTTAAAGATGGATCTGTACAATATGTTGGCATCAGCTGGAAGCAGACTACTGCAGTATTACCATTCTGTTGAGAAGTGTCTCTGAACAAATGGTGAAAGGCAATCCTCTCAGTGGAGGAAACTTTGAGCATATATTAGGATGTCCACTTTACCTGGAAGGAGACAGGATTTTTGTATGAGGATTTTTGTGACCCATACGAATGCTTACAAAACAGCATCCACTGAATAGGCTCTCAATAATCAGATGGCAGGCCAGGCACGGTGGCTTATGCCTGTAATCCTAGCACTTTGGGAGGCCGATGCAGACAGATCACAAGGTCAGGAGATCAAGACTCTCCTTTCTAATATGGTGAAACCCTGTCTCTACTAAAAACACAAAAAATTAGCCGGGTGTGGTGGCACATGCCTGTAGTGCCAACTACTTGGGTGGCTGAGGCAGGAGAATCACTTGAACCCAGGAGGCGGAGGTTGCAGTGAGCCAAGATTGCGCCACTGCACTCCAGCCTGGGCAACAGAGGAAGACTCCGTCTCAAATCATCATCATCATCATCATCATCATCATCATCATCATCAGATGGGCAAGAAGATCCATTCTGTGGATGTTGGTCAGCTTCTTTATTCAGCTATACCAGTTGCTGTTCAGTAGGCCCATATGTAACTAACCATGGCAACAGGGATGGGGCTATCCATGTGATCAACAACATGGAATTCCCTCTCCAAGACAGAAAACACTGCCTGCCAACAACAGAAGCCAACAGTGAGCTCCTGAATGCACCATTCCTTGGGATTCAGGGGACATATTGATTATGTTGGACCTCTTCTGTCATGGAGGGGTAGAGATTTGTCCTCACTGGAGTAGACACTTTTTTAAACTTTCCCTATTCAAAATGGTTCTGCCAGCATCACCATCTGTGGACTTACGGAATGTCATGATGCTGTGATTCATTTTCTTGATATCCTATACACTGTTACTTCTCTCCAAAGATATCATTTGAAAGCAAGAGAAACTGGCTCATATTCTTGGAATTCACTAATTTTATCACATACCCCATCACCTGAGAACAAGCAACCCGTCAGACTGGTGGACTGGCCTACAAGCCATAATTAGAGCACCACCTGTGAGACAACACCCTGTGAGATCAAGTGCTGTCCTACAGGATGGAGTATATGCTTTGGACCAGTGACCAACAGATGGTGCTATTTCTCTTACAGCCCAAATATCCAGTTTCTGGAACCGATTACCCCTTATGACCCACTGACAAAGTGTATTTTCCTTTCTCCACGCCTAGAGACTCTTATGGTTTATAGATCTTGGTTCCTGTCTTAGTTTGGATTCTTGTCTTAAGACAAGGTGGGTGCAGATAGCTTATCTGGGATGTGATCCCACTAAGCACAAGCAGGAAAAGAGGAAAATGAGTCAGAGAAGGGAGAAAAGCCAATAAGGTGTGTAATGATGAGCAGGTGACTGCTGAGGGCAACTGAAGCTCAATCTCAGCAAGAACTCTCTGAAAAAATAGGACAGTTCCTTTAAGAGGATGGGAAGGCAAAGCATATACCCACCAACTCCAATTTACAGGATGCAATGCATTTTCCTTTGGCAGAGTACCAGAGAAAGCCCACATGAAGAGAGGAGAAATGAGGAAAAGCTGTCATTGTGTAGGAAACTCTCTATCACAGCTGCCAGTGAAGTCAGGTGGGCCAAGGGGACACAGAGAGAGGCATCTGCCTCAGCTGATACAGTTCCCAAGGGAGGTATGCTCTCATCTTGGGGGTACATAATAATGGTCCCATTGAGTGAGAAGTTGAAACTACCACCTGACTATTTTGGGGTCCTCATGCCACTGAACCAACAGCGAAATGAGGAGTTATAATGGATGGAGTGATAAGTTCCAATTAACAGGGGAAATTTGGGTTGCTGCTACACAATGAGGGCAAGAAAGACCCTATCTAGAACCCAGTGGGAACCACTGGGGCACCATCTTATTCTTCTATTTCCAGTAGAAAATGTTAAAAGAAGAACCCAACAAAGGCAAGATCCAGTAAAGGCAAGACTCAATAAAGGCAAGACCACTAAGGACTCAGATCCTTTAAGAACAAGGATTTGGGTCACTACTCAGATGAAGGACCAGCCGAAGTGTTAACTAAGGACAATGGGAGCAGGGAGTGAGAGTGAAAGAAGGAACAGGTAAGTATCAACTGTACCCTTAGGACCAGTTGTAGAAATGACTATGCATATATTTGTTATGTATATATTAATATTAACCAATTATTTTTCCTCCTTCTTACTATTTTGTACAAAAAGATCAATGGTATTTCATTTTGCCAGTTAGTTCAGATATTACCAGACCATGAAAAGCCATAGTTTGATGGAGAAAACTATAAATTCACTAAACATCTTGGACTCTAAGATGGCAATGATGACTAATCTCCCTATTTGAGGAGACCATGAGGACCTCTTCATTTGTGTGAAGTATAATTACATTGTGTTAGACAGAAACATGAAGTTGTTGTAAGATAGGAGGTAAATATAGAAAAATAGTAAGGGTGTAGACTGGCTGGGCTCAGTGGTTCACACCTGTTGTCCCAGCACTTTGGGAGCCGAGGTGGGCAGATCGCTTGAGCCCAGGAGTTTGGGACCAGCCTGGGCAACATGGTTAAACCCCATCTCTACTAAAAGTACAAAAATTAATGGGGCATGGTGGCACATGCCTATAATACCAGCTACTCAGGAGGCTGAGGTGGGAGAATTGCTTGAGCCCAGATGGTGAGATTGCAGTGAGCCAAGATCGTGCCACTGCGTTCCAGCCTGAGCAGCAGAGTGAGACCCTGTCCAAAAGAGAAAAAACAAAAAAAAGATGTAAACTGTGATGCTTATTTGCCTGTTAGTTCTTGGATCCATTCCCTGATCTTCCCCTATGCTGGTCTAATTTCCAAGGAACTACATTTCCCAGGATCCCTTGACAAATGGCTTCCAGGTATGTTTGGCCAGTGAAAGACCCTGATAGAACACCAGAGTATGGAAGTAAGGAATGAATCATCAAGGCATTTCTCTCACTCCTTTCTCAGGCAGCATCTGCAGTAGTGGCTATGTTTCCTCCCTGTCTCCAGCTCTCACTAACCAGTTCCTTCCTTCATGATCGAAGCACCTGGCCATGATCCTAGCTCATGAGCAGTACCAGTTTCAGCCTCTGGTAACACTACCTCTTCCTGTTGTCCCTCTATCACTAGAAGTGGTAGCAGCCGTGTAATGTTGCTAATGTGTGACTTGTCTAATTGTCTACTATTTGACTTCTCAACCCTTCTATCAACTTGTATAAGTAAAACCCTGAACTAAAATCCCTCTGCTTTTCAGACCTAGGGTGGATTATGTTTTCTTGATAAACCTAACTGATACATAACCTAATGTTAGTTAATCCCATGCCCAGTCTGGTTCCCTATGGGTGTTTATAATCTGCTGGTGGCTGACTTGGCATAGTGACAGGGGTCTGAGCTATAGTCATCATCTCAGTGGTGAATGCAGGCAGAATTAAGTACCAGAGGTGAAAGCTACAGCTATGGGTTGGATGTGAGGAGCACATGGTCCAAGCTACCTTTGGCCCTTTTAATTTGACAACCCTTTAGACCTGCACTATGCTACATTAAGCACTGACTACATGTGGCTACCAAGCAACTGAAACAAGGTTCATTTGAATTGAGATTTGCACTAGGTGTAAATTACACATCAGATTTCAAAGACTGACTATGAGCTGGGTGTGGTGGCTCACGCCTGTAATGCCAGCACTTTGGGAGGCCAACACAGGTGGATTGCTTGAGACCAGGAGTTCGAGACCAGCCTAGCCAACATGGTGAAACCCCGTTTCTACAAAAAAAAAAATACAAAAATTAGCCGGACGTGGTGATGCATGCCTATAGTCCCAGCTACTCAGAAGGCTGAGGCAGGATAATCACTTGAACCTGGGAGTTGGAGGTTGCAGTGAGCCGAGATCTTGCCACTACTTTCCGGCCTTGGTGACAGAGTGAGACTCTGTCCCCCCCCCCCAAAAAAAAGACTGAGTATGGAAAAAAGGAAAATATTAAATATTACATTAGTAATTTTCATATCAATTACATGTTGATGATATTCTGAGTATATTAGGTTAAACAAACCATATCATTGAAATGAATTTCACCTTTTTTTTTACTTTTTTAATGTGGCTACTAGAATAATTAAAATTATATATGTGGCTCACATTGTATTTCTACTGGACTATACTGCTTTAGATGCCAAATGGCCTAAAAAAGTAGTAAAGATTGGTGACAAAAGGATTATGGTTGGCTGAATTGGCCCCAAAAGATATCCATATCTCTGAAACTTGTGATGCTATCTTATATTGTAACAAGAAATTTGTGGGTGTGATTAAGTTAAGAATCTTGAGATAGGGAGTAATTCTTAATTAGCCAGGTGGGCCTTAATTGTCAATCACAAGCAGGAGGCAGAGGGAGATTTGACAGAGAAGACAATGTGAGGACTGGAGCAGGCTTCAGATGTGAACAAAGGGGCCTTAATCAAGGCACACAGGGAATAACCCTGGAAGTGGAAAAGGCAAGGAAACCGACCCTTCCCTGGAGCTTCCAGAGGGAGTGCAGCCTGGCCAACACTTTGATTTCAGCCCAGTGAAACTGATTTCAGACTTCTGACATCCAGAACTGTAAGAAGGTAAATGTGTGTTGTTTTAAACCACTAAGTTTGTCATAAATTGTTACAGTAGCTGTAATTTGTTACAGTTTTTATTAGGAAACTAATAAAAGAACTAACATTTCTTTTTGTACTTTATGTACCTGCATTATACAAATGTTACCTAATTTCATCCTCCTAACAATACTATGAAGTAGGCATTTTGGAGACAAGGAAACCAAGATATAAAGATACTAAGGAACTTGCTCCAGGTGTTCTATTTAGTAAAGGGGAGAACCTGGATTCAAATTGAGGACCATGTCACTACAAAGCCCATGCTCTTTCCATTATGTTGCACATGTCCCTCATCTCTCTGGACCTTGGTTACCACACCTTTTCCCATTGCTCTGATCCTAGAAGTCACTGAGGTACCCGGCAAATGAGTCAGTATGTTACTGCCACTTCCAGAGGTGGAAAGGTGTAAACTGGCTATGTGACTGCCATTTTCTCAGGCAGGAAACTTCTCAAAGATCAGTGATTCTGGAGCAGTGGAACAACATGCACTTCATCCCATTCCCTGGAAGCACTAACTAAGTATCCTCTAGATTTAACCTCAAGGAGAAGAGGTGCAACCACCTCCATCCAAGGGGAGCATCTTGGTGTCAGAGAGGAGTTGAGGATTGCACATCAGTGTCTAGCTTCAGCAGCTTCATGAATAGAGATGCCATCATGGTATATAATGTGGATTAACTCAACCGCCAATCCACAAGGTGTCTTCCTGCACTGCAAAGACTGGAGAGTTGAAAAGTACACTTTCTGGACTTCTTTGTGACTAAGTTTCTGAATGCAAATTAGTCTTTGATAATATGATGAACTCATGAAATATGACAGGCAAAAGTGAGGTGAAGGAAAAACCCATTTTTAAATACTGTCTAGAAAATTTGCGAAAATGTGAGGGGTTTTTTGGGGGGTTTTTTGTTGTTGTTGTTTTGTTTTTTAAGACGGAGTCTCACTCTGTTGCCCAGGCTGGAGTGCAGTGGTGTGATCTCAGCTCACCACAACCTCTGCCTCCCAGGTTCAAGCGATTCTCCTTCCTCAGCCTCCCGAGTAGCTGGGACTACAGGCATGCACCACCATGCCAGGCTAATTTTTTATTTTTAGTAGAGATGGAGTTTCACTGTGTTGGCCAGGCTGGTCTCGAACTCCTGACTTCATGATCCGCCTGCCTCGGCCTCCCACAGTGCTGGGATTACAGGTGTGAGCCACCGCTCCTGGCCGAAAATGTGAGTTTTTTTCTTCAGTGGGACTCCAGTGGCCATTCTCCTGCTTTCTGAGTGTGGAAAGGCAGTGCCAGCATCCATAATAGCAGTAACAGCTGCTTATTCATTAGTTTCCTGACCTTTGGATCAAAGCTATGGTGGTATGTCTTGAATCGTTCAAATAATGACCTTGGAAGTAGGAATGTTTCTGAGTAGTCCAGTTCTGTATTTTTCTGAGAATCATTTCTAGTGGTCCAGCCTTGATCTTGCTGTGCTAGCCTAAGCATCAATTTCCTGCAATAAATCTATTCCTGTAAAAAAAAAAAAAAAAAAATCCTGGAATGGTTTCTACTTTCTGCATTGAACCTTGAATGACATTGCCTTCAATTGAAAAAAAGGTGTATGACAAGTTCAACTTAAATGTATTTTATTTAAATTGCCACTGAAGTGTGCAGATTGAGTTGTTCAACAAATATTTAATGAGTATCTACTATGTGTTAGTCACTGTGATAGTCAGTGAGGAAAGATGAGTGAAAAAGAGACATATATGCCCTTAGTTGGCTTAATTCAAATAGGAGAGGCAGACACACATAAGTAATCAGGAATAGAGAGTTATAAATACACCGGTAGACAGAGTACTCCATGTTTTAATGGTATATAACAGAGCTGTCTAACCCAGAGTTAGGGTCCAAAAGCATGTCTGCAGAGAGTGACACTTGAGACTTCGAATTAGTCAGAGTTCATAGAAGCTAATTCTGATTCATTTAAGAAGTAAACGAATTTGTTTAAATGATATAGGAGCTTGAATACGGAGTGGATTAGATAGATAATAGTATTATATCAGAGTTACATTTCCTAATTTAGATAATTGTATGGTGGTTATGGAAGAAAATATCCTTGTTTTTATGATATACACACCAAAGCATTTACAGGTATAGAACTACAATGTTTGCAACTTACTCTCAAATGAATCAGAAAAAAAATGTATCTTTGTGTGGGTATTGCAAGAATAATTAAGGATTCGCATATTCCCTTTATTTAGATGTACTAGTTGTTTACACTTTGCCCAAATTTGCTTTACCATATTCTCTCTTTATATGGTTCCTTGTATATATGATTCCTTGACTATTCTTGTAATTTTGCTCTCAAGTATGAAATTATACCAAAATTAAAAGTTGTCAAGAAACAAAGAAAAATGTAATTCCCAGTGATGGCAGCAGCAGTCCATCTGGAGCAGCCACTGCCATGAGGCAGGCTGTGCGTTCCTAGGAGCTGGCGGAGCACGAACAGGTGGGAGCCCCGCCCCCTTCCAAGTTGGAGGGGCGGGAGCCAGACCAGCTGCGGTTGCCGAACCGTGCATCTCCGCACTCTCAGGGACCGGGAAGCCCCCTTTCCCCGACAGGCTCGGAAGTGCCTGCTCTTGCTGGCTGGCTTCTCCCTGTGGCAGCGCCAGCTCTAATTTCAGAGCAAAGTTGAGGTTGAGTCCAGGCGCTGTCGTGACCTGGCTGGGTGTGCACACTCTTGGAGGAGCACTAACACATCAGCCTCCTACCGCCTCGGCACGGAGAAACACAGGAGGGAGGCCGAGGGCAGCGCAGGCCTGCAGGTCCCTTGGCACGAATAGCCTGGGCACTTTGGGCGCCATGGACGCCATGGACAGCAGGCTGATGGTGGCAGGAAGCAGACAGGCAGTCCCGATGAAGCCCCACCTTCAAGCCAGGGATGGCCTTAAGCCTGCGGGCCGGACTGTCAGTTCCGCAGACCAGAGTAAGAACTTACTGGGCTTTTTCCGGCCGCCCATGGACACCCATGGACCAATCAGCACACACTTCCTCCCATCTGAAGCCCATAGAAGCCCCTGAGTCAGCCGGACTCTGGCAAAGGACAGGACCACCTACATGCAGATGGTAGCAACCCGCTCCAGGTCTCCTCTCTGCTGAGGACTGCAGAGATGATGGGAAGACCTGCCTGCGAATTGGAGTTACTAGGAGTTACCTACTGCGGGTCTTCTCTCTACTGAGAGCCAGACACTCGTTTTCTCTCTGCTGTGAGCTATGCTTGAGCTGGACCCCCATCTTTTCTCTGCTGGAAGCTACCCACTGCGGGGCTTCTCACCACTAAGGACTGGACACTCATCAGGATGACCCAGACCTGCCTGTGAAAAGGAAAGGAGCTGCTTGCTTCGGGTCTTCTGAGAACTGTTCTGTTGCCTCTCTGCCTTCAGTGAAGCTCCTCTCCATCTATGAGGTAGTCCATGAGGTCCATGGATGTGGGACAAGAACTCAGGACCCACCAAATGGTGGGACTGAAAGAGCTATAACACAAACAGGGCTGAAACATGCCTCCTTACTCGCCATGTTGTGAAGGCGAGAAGAGCTTTGGCCCTTTGGGGAGCCTAGACCTAGGAGCTTTGGCCCTTTGGGGAGCCTGGACCTAAGGGTTCCCTGAGCCAGGGCTGTGACGCCCTCCTTGGGGTTCTGCTGTTCCTGGTGTCTCCAAGCTTCTGGGCGATACCGCGTTCCTCTCACCCAGACATGGGTGCCTGCAGCGGAAGCTGCATGCAGTACTTCTGGTCCAGCTGCAGCATGGCATGGAGCCCGCACCTGTGCTGGCACCTGGAGCTGCCTGCCCTGTTGCAGCCAGTGTGCCTGGCTGTGTTCAGTGGCTGGACCCGTGCTTGCTCACCCACACACAACCCTTGCTGCTCCGCCCCTGGCTCACATTTGGCAGATGTGGGATCCGAGCCGGTAGTGCGAACCAAGTGCAGCCTGCCAGGCCAAGTTGGTAGAACAAGCCCAGCAGGAATGAGCCATAGGCAGAAATGAACCGCCAGCCACAGAGGTTTCTAGCTGGCTAAACGACACCCCAAGGATCCTGTGACACCAGAATTTCTAGGAGGGCTGGAGAATCAGTCTCAGTGAGCTCAGGACAATTCAACCAGAAACTACACCCAAAATTCCCACACCAGAATTGGTCCAGTGAAGGTAGCACTGCTACGGGAATTTGATCTTCCCGTGATGTTGGTGCTGTCTGAGAGCTCCTCTCAGTCGTCTTGTGTCTAACTCTGATTCAGAGAATTGGAAGATTGTATTCGGTTAGTGGTGGGTCCTAGATCATATACTCTAGATATACGAAAGGCTAGGAGAGAGAGTATATGCCATTTTCAGCTTCTAGAGTGGGAGGCATACTTTAAGGTGGGGAGTTCTTCTAACATCAAAAAGAAAACAGATGCTAGATGGAACATAATTTGGCAATATTCACCAGAGTTTACTTCTTTGCTATGCATACCAACATTAACATAAACCCCTCTTCCCATAAGAAAGAAAAATTATTGCCAATTATCATAATGCTACTATTCCTTATAAAAGCACAATGTGCTCATCCCTTCTCTAAAAGGGTGATAAACTCATTGTCAGCTACATCCAGTTTATACAGAATCTCTGGGTGACACTCAGTCCTCTTCTGGTTGCATTATGATCCTATCTCAGTATTCTGTAACACATAAATGAAATTGTAAAATTAACCACCAGTTGCATGCCATGAAGAAAAGGGACAGAAAAAGGAAAGAAAAATTAGTTAAATATATATACATGACTGAACAATGCAGAAAATTAGAGAACCTTCAATCTTTATTTCTGCAAGTAGTCACGAGACTGTAATTGGTATTTCTATTTTCCTTCCTCCACCACCCATTTCACGTTCTCTTTACCCAGAGCAGCTGGCCAGGCTTTATTACCTGATACAATGAACCAAATCTTCACTCCTAAAGGATCTGAGCTCTTGATGGTCTTGTCCACGTGAGGTTGTTGTTACTAGAGAACTTTGCCAGCAGACCTTGGCAGTACCAGGAGTCACCCCAAGGAGATCTGTGAGTTCCAGCCATAGTCCTTTTAGCCTCTGCTATTTATCAGCAACTTTATCTCCTCTTTTTTTTTTTTTTTTCCTTTCTTTTTGAGATGGAGTCTTGCTCTGTCACCCAGACTGGAGTGCAGTGGTATGATCTCAGCTCACTGCAACCTCCTCCTCCTGGTTTCAAGTGATTCTCCTGTCTCAGCCTCTCAAGTAACTGGGATTACATGTGCATGCCACCACGTCTGGCTAATTTTTGTATTTTTAGTAGAGATGGGGTTTCACCATGTTAGCCAGGCTGGTCTCGAACTCCTGACCTCAGGTGATCTGCCAGCCTCAGCCTCCCAAAGTGCTGGGATTACAGGCATGAGCCACCACAACTGGCCCCTTATCTTCTCTTGATACTGAGGATTAATCATCTCAGCAAGTACCATTTCCGGCATGTTTTCCTGGTGACATGAGGAACTGTAGGTATCCAAGTGGCACTCTTAGTTTCCAATTTGGTGGGACTATAGTTGTGTCCCCTGGCAGAAGCATTCCTCCCATGCATACTAAGACCTCTAAATGAGCACGTTAAAGAGTTGTGTGGATGGCAAACAAAAAATTTGCCAGTTTGTGCTGTGCGCAAAAAGCTACTTTCTACTTCCATCTTGGATCCTGTATTTTTGCGATGAGAAAAAGACCACATATTTGTTGCTGACTTAAAGCATACAACATATCTTAGAATGGCATCCAAACTTGGAAAATCTCCCTGCCAACATTATTCCTGGGCTTCAGTAAACCATCCTACCTCTCTATATGGTCACTTGTTTCTGAGTGATGGGGTAAATGATAAGGCCAGTCAATTCCATAAGCATCATTCATTGCCTTAATTCTTTCACCATAAAGTGTGTGTTCTTTGTTAGAAGCAATGTTACATGGAATACCATGATGGTTAAGGGCGATGGATGGTGTTATGCTCAGGGGCATGATGGGCAGGGATATTGAATGGTGCCATCAGACAGCAACCATCCAAACACTCCAATACATCCCACTTTAATTCTAGGCATCCTACATTCCAATGCCCTTATTTTCATATAAGAGAATGGCTGTGAATTCATTAAATGCCTAAATTCAGCAACCCACAGGATCAAATTTTAAATTGGGATTTTAGCCACCTACAGATGTAGGAAGTTCATGGTTTTCAGTTCATACCATCAGTAAGAGACACTGCCCAACACAATTCACTGAAGGATCCCACAGGCTAGTGTATGGGTTGTGTTAATGAGCAATGGTTGTTTGCTTAAAGAAAAATGTGTGAAAAAACAAAAGATGAATTTAGTACTGGGTGCTAGAAAGAAAAAATACACATATAAAGTAAATTACTGGAAATAATTTCTTGGTAATTCCTCCAACTAAAAGTGTTTAAAATACCATATTTAAGTTTCATTTTTTGTTTTGTTTTTTTTTTTTGAGATGGAGTCTCGCTTTGTCACCCAGCCTGAAGTGCAGTGGCATGATCTCGCCTCATTGCAACCTCCATCTCCTGGGTTCAAGAGATTCTCCTGCTTCAGCCTGAGTAGCTGGGATCACAGGTATGAGCCACCATGCCCGGTTAATCTTTGTATTTTTGATAGAGACAAGGTTTTACTATGTTGGCCAGGCTGGTCTGGAACTCCTGACCTCAAGTGATCTGCACACCTCAGCCTCCCAAAGTGCTGGGATTACAGGTGTGAGCCACTGTGCCTGGCCCCGTACTTAAGTTTCTAGCTACCAATCCAATCCTCTTGATGCCTGAGGAGCCCTCTGTTTAGTCTTCACCAAATGGTCATCCAGCTTGTGTTCAGAAATCTAAGACAACAGGAAATTCAACCTAACCTGAGGCCACTCTAATGGCTAAAAGTTCTTTGTGTTCAATGGAATTTTTTCTCATTGTAACTTATACCCTCGAAACTAATTTCAAATCTTGAAAAAAATCTTTTATATTTCATTGTTAATGAAGTTCCTACAGACACAATCTTCTGTATAAAAAGTGACTCACAGTCTACCAAAATGCCTTTAAAGTGTAAATATAGTCACTTATACCAAGATAAGCTGTGGTCTGATGTTCATGATTTTTATAAAAGTCGAAGTCGAGGAATTGTTTCATACAATAACTTAGGGTCTTGTGGTCTCTCACCTATTAAAAATCCATTGGATGTATAACCTCTTTCTTGCTTTGGAGAAGGCCTTGGGTATGAGTAGTTTATTTGGCAGGTGGTTTAAGTAGGTTTCAGAAACAGCGTGAGATGGGGATTTGTGTGCTTGTGATTTATCAAGGGTGTACTTGGGAGAGACAGGTAAGAGGGAGTGAAGCAGGAAAGGAAACAACGTATGCAAGAATGAGGTTCAGGTGAAATCCAGCTTCAGCCACATCTTACAGGAAGCTCTGGAGTATAAAGTGAATGGCAGAGCCCCTCTTGCATTGGACAAAGGAGTGGAATTTGTGTATTCCTGCCCCAGGCAGTTACTGGTCATGGTCCATGAAATGAGAGGTTAGTGTTACTCCTAGGAATCTCTAGCCCCAGAGACTTCAGACATAAATAGAAAATCATCTAGAGAAAGTTGTGGGTATGACCCATTACCCAAGGTATCTGTGGCAGGTGGGCATTGAAAACAAGAACCAGACTGAGGAAGGGGATCCAGAAGATCTGGGCGAGGCATCAACAATGTCCACAAACGTCCACCTCTTGCACCATTCAGGTCCATGTGCTTTTCACATTAGGTTTACTCCACCCTGTTACAGCTTCTCTGGGATTCTGGTTGGTTATAATTTCTGGAACACTTAAGACAGGAAAGTTTGTGAGACAAATTACAAACCCCACTGCTGCAGTTCAACCCAAGGCCCTCACTGATATTTATCACCTCTCTCCACCACACTGTCAGGTAGTACTTCTGCCCATCTGCATGGTTTGTCGGGTGGGTTGCCTCAGACTCTTATCTCTGAGGAGCCTGAGCTCCTGATTACCATGCCACTCTCAGGCTCTGCTTGCTGAATTTTTCCATGTACAGTTAAAATTAGGCATGGGAGGACCAAGATGGTAGATTATCCAAATGCCAAATATATTTCTTCTGCCTGCACCCCTTACACAGCAGCAGCCCTACTTCCTTCTGATAATCAGAGTCAATTTCTCTGCAGAAGGTAACTCTTTTCCACTAGCACAAGGAACCCAAAGTGTCAAGGAAGCAGTTGTAGTATTAAATTTAGTGGTATCCTCTGTTGACTGGTAGAAGTATATCCTTTCCAGAAATCAGAATCTCCACAACTGCAAGACTTAAAATTGTGAGAACAGGCAGAACAAATTCTGGGTCTCCAAGAGTGATGAGAAGTGGGGCCACTCCCACTCCACTCTTTGATTCTCAGACCCATATGTTGCACTGACTGGAAAGGCAGCACCATACAATGACTGTTGGTTTAAGGATAAAGGATAGTGACCTATCCTCACAACATGTCATTATAGCTAGATGTTCGCTCTTTACCAGGGCAAAATAGCATGCCAGGAGATACTTTTTAAATGGTATAGAGTTCTCTGCTACAGATGTCGTGGCCTTGCTCTAGAACCCAAATGGTCCATGCTATGCCTCTCCTATGGGACTTGCCAAATATTCCAGATGATGTCTTTTTTCTATCACAGAAACTCTAATATTGTAGGATCTTCCAGGTTATATGGTCCTAGTGGCAGGACTGCTTGTACTACAGTTGGATCTGCTATAGAACTCTGATTCTAGACCCCAATCAAAACTGGCAACTTTCTGCGTCTGATAAATGTGTAAAGCAGCATTCCCAAGTGTGAAATATGCTGCCTCCAAAACCTGAAAAGGCTTTCTAAATATTATGTTTATTTTTTCTTAGTAGGTATTTCTTTCCTAGTGGTAGATGGTGCGAGATACAAAAACTTGTCTTTTATCTTGGATAGATTGCCTCAGGCCACTGGACTCCTAAAAACTTTATAGATGTGTCAGGCTCTTATATTTTTGTAGATTTATCTTCCACACTCTGGACTGGATTGTCCTACCAAGGTATCCAAAGTAGACACCATTTATTATCCGTCCAGTATGGTTAACATGATATCACCAGTACAGTGGTCCAATGTGATGTTCCATGGTATGTCCATATGATTTGGGTCCCTTTAGATTAGAGCAACACTGAGTGTATAGTGTATATTGTATACTGTTCTCCATCCCATGTGAAAGAACTGCTTCTGGTCCCAGTTCCTAATGAGTAGTTAAAATAGTGCATTCATCAAATCAATAGCTTTATATCATACACCAGCAACCATATTAATTTATTCTAGTAAAGATAGCACATCTAGCACAGCATCTGCAACTGGGACTACTACTTGATTAAGTTTGCAGTGGTCTACTGTCATCCACCATGATCCACTGAGTTAAAATTTTTTTTGTGTGAGATGTGGTTCACATACCATAAAAGTCACCATTTTTAAATTTAAAAAAATGTTTATTTTTCTTATATTGGTAAAATATATGTAACATAACTTTTACTATTTTAGCCATTTTTAAGTGAACAATTCAGTGTCATTAAGCACATTCCCACTGTTGTGTCACATTATGGCTATCCATTTCCAAAACTTTTCATTATCCAAGCAGAAATTCTGTCCTCATTAAACAATAACTACCCATCATCCCTCTCCCAGCCCTAGCCTACTTCTATTCTGCTTTCTGTCTCTGTGAATTTGAATATTCTGGGTACCTCATATAAGTGGAACCATACAATGTTTGTCTATTTGTGTGTGACTTATTTCACTTAGTGTAATGTCCTCAAGGCTCATCCATGTTGTGACATGTATCAGAATATTACTTGTTTTTAAGGCTGAATAATATTCCTTGTATATATATACCACATTTTGTTTATCTGTTCATCTGCTGATGGACATTTGGGTTGTTTCCACCTTTTGGCTATTATGAATAATACTGCTGTGAATATTTGTGTACAAGTATCTGTTTAGATCTCTGCTTTTAATTCTTTGGAGTGTATGTTTAGAAGAAGAGTCACTGAATTATATGGTAACTCTACATTTCACTTTTTAAGAAACTGTCAAACTATTCTCCATAGCGGTTGTACCATTTTCCATTCCTACCAGCAATGCAAAAGAGTTCCAATTTCTCCACATCCTTGCCCACGCTTATTCTTTATATATATATAAAATAATAACTTTATATTTGTATTATTTATGTTATATTCTATACATATAAAATAACTGTTCTACTGAGTGTGAAACGATATCTCATTGTGGTTTTGATTTGCATTTTCCTAATGATAAGTAGCGATATTGAGCATCATCTTTCCATGTGCTTATTGGTCATTTCTTCTTTAAAGAAGTATATCATCTTTGTAGAAATGTCTATTTGGACTCTTTGCTCATTTTTGAATTGGGTTATTTTGGTTTCTTTGTTGTTGATTTGTAGGAATTCTTTATACATACTGAATATTAATCTCTTATCAGATATATGATTTGCAAGTATTTTCTCCTATTCTGTGAGTTGTCTTTTTAATTTCTAGACAGTGTTCTTTGAGTTACAGCAATTTTAAATTTTGATGAAATCAAATTTATCTTTTTTTCCTTTGGTTGCATGTGTTTTGCTGTTATATCTAAGAAACTGTTGCCTAATCCAAGCTCACAACAATTTCACTTATTTTTTCAGAGTCTTGTAGGTTTAGCTCTTACATTTAGGTCTTTGATCCATTTTGAGTTAATTTTTGTGTATGGTGTGAGCTAGAGATCCAAATTCATTGTTTTGGGTGGATTCATTCATGTGGATATCTACTTGTCTCAGCATTATTTGCCCAAAATACTATCTGTTCCCCAGTAAGTAGTCTTGGCAACTTTGTCAAAAAAATCAATCAAGCATAAAGATATGGATTTATTTCTAGACTCTCAATTCTAGTCTATTGAGTTAAATATCTATACTTATGCCAGTACCACATTGTCTTGACTACTGTGGATCCATTGGACTTTAGTAAAAGCTAGAAGAGTACATTAAGAGTGTATGTAGGCTGGGCGCAGTGGCTCATGCCTGTAATCCCAGCACTTTGGGAGGCCGAGGTGGGCGGATCATGAGGTCAGGAGATCGAGACCATCCTGGCCAACATGGTGTAACCCCATGTCTACTAAAAATACAAAAATTATCTGAGTGTGGTGGCATGCGCCTGTAGTCCCAGCTACTCGGGGGACTGAGCAGGAGAATCACTTGAACCAGGGAGGCAGAGGTTGCAGTGAGCCGAGATCGTGCCACTGCACTCCAGCCTGGCGACAGAGCAAGACTCCATCTCAAAAAAAAAAAAAAAAAAAAAAAAGTGTATATTAGGGACAACAACCTCCATATCCTTTAAATCTTTGAGATAGGTACTAATTTCCCCTACTTTTTTCATGAGCATGTATGAGAGTTCTAGTTGTTCAAATGCACTTGGTATTTTGCTCTTTTAAAGTTTAGCCATTCTGTGATTATGTAGTGGTATCTCATTAGAACTTTAATTTGCATTTTCCCTTTGACTAATGGGGATAAGCACCTTTTCATATGCTTACTGGACATTTGAAAGTCTTCTTCTGAAGGGTATTGTCTATTCTTACAGATTGTTGATTTGTGGAAATTCAATATATATTCTGATTGAGTCTTTTGTCAATTATATGTATTGCAAATATCCTCTCTGGATTCTTGGCAACCTTTTCCCTCTAGTATGTTTTGACAGACATTCCTAATTTTAATATTGTCAAATTTGTGAATTCTTTTCCTTATGTTTGTACTTTTGGTGTCTTGTTTAACAATCTTTGAGGCCGGACGCAGTGGCTCACGCCTGTAATCCCAGCACTTTGGGAGGCCTAGGCGGGCGGATCACCTGAGGATAGGAGTTCGAGACCAGCCTGACTAACATAGTGAAACCTCGTTTCTACTAAAAATACAAAAAATTAGCCGAGACTGGTGGCACGCGCCGGTAATCCCAGCTATTTGGGAGGCTGAGTCAGGAGAATCACTTGAACATGGGAGGCAGGGGTTGCAGTGAGCTGAGATCATGCCATAGTGCTTCAGCTTGGGCAACAAGGGTGAAACTCTATCTCCAAAAAAACAAAATCAAAAATGATAAAAAAACAATCTTTGCCTACCCCAAAGCCATAAAGATATTCTTCTTTTTTTTTTTTTTTTGAGATGGAGTCAGGCTGGAGTTCAGTGGCGCCAGGCTAGAGTGCAGTGGTACGATCTCTGCTCACTGCAACCTCCGCCTCCCGGTTTCAAGTGATTCTCCTGCTTCAGCCTCCCGAGTAACTGGGACTACAGGCACGTGCCACCACGACCAGCTAATTTTTTGTAGTTTTAGTAGAGACAGAGTTTCACCGTGTTAGCTAGGATGGTCTCGATCTCCTGACCTCGTAATCCGCCCACCTAGGCCTCCCGAAGTATTGGGATTACAGGTGTGAGCCACTGCACCTGGCCAGATAATTTTCTATGTTGACTTCTACAAGTTGTATTATTCTAATAACATTTAGATCTACAAATCACCTGGAATTTGTGTGTGTAAAGTAGGGATCAAAGTTTGTCTTTGCTTTAGTTTTTCCCATATGGTCATCTAATTGACCCAGTAACATTTACTGGAAATGCCGTCTTTAGCACACTCTTCTGAAGTTCCAACTTTGTTATAACTCAAGTGGGCCTATATGTGTGGGTTTGTTTCTTGACACTATTCAGTGTCTTAATGACTGTAACTGTGTAATGAGTCTAATATATGGTTGCATAAATCCTCCCACATTCTTTTTCTTCTTCAAGATTGAGCTGGCTGTTTTTGGTCCTTTTCATTTCCAGATGCATTTTAGAATCAGCCATCGATTCCACAAAACAAAACTGCTGGAACTTTGAAAGGGATTACATTTAGTATATACATCAATTTGGGGAGAATTCACATCTTCACAACATTGAATCTTCTAATCCTTGAACATAGTATATACTTTGGAGTTTAAAATGTCTTCTTTCATTTCTCTTTCAAAAGGTAACTTAGGAGAATATCGTCATAGCCTGGCAGGCAAAATGCCTTAAATATAAAACACCAACTTTCAAAATCATTTAAAACTTTCTATGTAGATAACTTGTACAACTTTCATTATACTCAATGGAATATATTTGATTTTTTGAAAGACTATTACGAATAGCATTGTTTTAAAATTTTACTTTCTAACTTAGATTGCTGGAATATAGAAGTTAAATTGATTGACCTTGTATCTAGTAATACTGGCAAACTTATTTAATTATGATAGATTATTTATAGATTCCTTTGGATTTTCTGGCATACAAAACAATGTCATTTGCAAATACTACCAGTTTTATTTTTTTCCTTTCCAATACTTACACCTTTTATTTCCCTTTATTATCTTCTTGCACTAGCAAGAATTGTATCTTTAGTACAATATTGACTAGAAGAGGAAAGAGTGAGCATCTTAGTCTCTTTACTTGCTCTAGTGGGGAAGCATTCAATATTTTACCTTTAGGTAAAAAGATTTGTAGATATTTTTTCTCAGATTAAGAAAGTGGCCGGGTGTGGTGGCTCACGCCTTTAATCCCAGGACTTTGGGAGGTTGAGGCAGGCAGATCACCTGAGGTCAGGAGTTTGAGACCAGCCTTGCCAACATGGTGAAACCCTGTCTCTACTAAAAATACAAAAATTAGCCAGACATGGTGGTGTGCACCTGTAATCCCAGCTAGTCAGCAGGCTGAGGCAGGAGAATTGCTTGAGCCCAGGAAGTGGAGGTAGCAGTCAGCTGAGATCGCACCACTGCACTCCAGCCTGGGTGACAGAGTGAGTCTCTGTCTCCAAAAAAAAAAAAAAAAGAAAGAAAGAAAAAAAGAAAAAAGAGAGAAAAGGGTAAATATGTGGGAAACTCTAAATAAATTTTAATTGTATGAAATAATAATAATAAAATCTTCTAGGCAATAATAATATCAAACAAGGTAGAGTTTACAACAAAAACTCTACTAAAGATAAGAAAACACTTTGTAATGATTAAACTGCAGTCCATGAGGAAGATAAAACAATCATAAATGTGTAAGTCCTGAAAACATAGTCTCAAAATACATATGACAAAAATTGACAAAACTTAATGAAACAAATATACAATCAGAGCAGATTATAAAACATCTCTCAGTAACTGATATTGACAAGCAGAAAAAATATCAGTACAGTGAAGATCTATACTGCACAGTTAACAAATGTTACTAATTGACACATACAGAAAACTATAAACAACAACTTCGGAATATAGATTTTTCCCCCCATTGCGCACGGATGGGAACCCTTTCAAAGAAGGCACAGGTAGCAGAAGTCTGAGGTCTGATCTCTCTAGTAGAATAAATAGCAGATACAATAAATGCATGTTTCCATGCCCCCTGTACATTTGCATTCTAATTCCACTATTGAGGGCCAGGTGGGAGTTTGTTTAGCTGGAGAATGTGGGATATCTCTCACTTTGGGTATAATGGGTAGACTCAGAGTAGAGACCAGGAGTTATATTTTGGAGGGGACCCAAAGGTCTAGCTTGCTATATTCAATTCCAAAATAGATTGCAGATTCCCAGGGTTCAGATGGATCCAGGGGAAGCAGTATTTGTGATAAGGGCTACATAAATGCCACCAAAAAAGGTAAGGAAAAGCATACCAGACAACAATTAATTGATACAGAGAAACTCCTGAGATGAAATGTGTGTATTTGCTGAGGATTTTTAAGGGATTCCCAAGCCTTCTAAGTCATTCTGGACAGTTTCTCTGCTTTTCTGAGCTATTTCATTGACAGTAGTAGCTTCCTTTAGATCCTATTTTTACAAAAGGTGTATCTGCCTGCTATGGTTTGAATGTTTTTGGCCCCTCCAAAATTCACATTGAAACAGAATTCCTAATGTAATAGTATTAAGAGGTGTGGTCTTTAGGAAGTGATTGATTCAGAGCCTTCATGAAAAGGACCAGATGCCCTTATAAAATAACTTGACAGAGGGAGTTAGCCGTTTTTGCCCTTCCATCCCTTCTGCCCTGTGAGGACACAGTGTTCTTCCCCTCTGGAGGGTGCAGCAACAAGGTGCCATCTTGGAGGCAGAGAGCAGCCTTTGCCAGGCACGAATCCTGCCCATGCCTTGATCTTGGACTTTCCGGCTTCCAGAGCTGTGAGAAATAAATTTTTGTCCTTTATAAATTATAAATACAGAATTATAAATCTGTATTTATAAATAAATTTATAAATTATCCTGTCTCCAGTATTTTGTTCTGGAATAGACTAGGATACTGCCTTTAGAAGTGTATATACTGCACACAGAAAACCTCTAGAAAGTTATACCCCAATGTTAATAGCAGTTATTTACGAGAATGGGATTTGGGATCTTTTTTTCCTTTTTCTTATTTGCATATACTGGTTTTCCTAAAATAAACAAGTAAGCAAAAATGAACAAGTAAGCATGCATAACTTGTGTAACTCCTTTGTTTCTACACTGTCACCCAGGCTGGAGTGCAGTGGCGCAATCTCAGCTCACTGCCTCTTTCGCCTCGCAGGCTCAAGCCATCCTCCCACCCCAGCCTCCTGAGTAGCTAGGACTACAGGCACATGCCACTACACCCAGCTAATATGCTTTTTTGTATTTTGTTTTTATAGATCTGGGGTTTTGCCATGTTTCCCAGGCTGGTCTTGAACTCCTAGGCTCAAGCTATCTGCCTGCCTCAGCCTCCCAAAGTGCTGGGATTACAGGCAGGAACCACTGTGCCTGGCCAATTTTTAGTTTTATTTTTTAAAAAGAAATTAACCTCAAAATCCCATAAACTTGAGTTTGATCCTGAATCAAAAAACCAAAGCCCAAATCAATCACAATCCCCTGAACACCATCTTGTGATGCAGTTGCAATCAGAGCTGCATTTTCTCTTCCTCAGTGAGATCTGTGAATACCTAAGACTTGAATGCATGGTGTGACTATAAAGCCATGCCTGAGTTTTCTTAAAACACTCGAGAACTTACAAATTCAAGAAGTACTGTCTTTCAAAGTCACTCCACTTGTTTCAGCTTTGGATTTCCTCCATGAAATTGTCTTCAGAGCTGGTTTAGTAATGGCAAAGTAAATCAATTTCATTATAATTCATAAGAAACGCTTGCTTAAGCCACAGTCTTATTCCTCTTTTCATGCCCTCTTTCTTAGTGTTCTTTATTTTTATTGCTAATGTGTTTGACTAAGACTTCAAGGTCCTATTGTTGAAAACCTGGGGAAAAGAGTATGGGAAGAGGTTCTGAGGCATAATAAAGCCTGGGGCTTGGGGAGGAGTACAGGGAGGGGGCTGGACAGTTTGAATGTTAGGCCCAAAGGTAAGGTGACCATAAAATTTATCACCCCATTCTGGTATACTTCTGAGTGTGAAATAGTCATGATTAATAATCATATCAGGTCAACCAAGATGTATGGTCACCCTATGTGTATAGGGAGCAAGTCAAGGAAGGCACTCTAATAGCTGTCCACTTGGGATACCTTTAGGGCAAGAGATGCACCAGTACAACTGGCCAAGGGCCGTAAATGTGAATTGCCGGAAGTGGAGGATGGCTTCTGTTTGAGGATGGAGCTATCATTGGGACAGATCCATCTTTAATTTAGGGAAATCTTACTCAGTGAAAAACAGTTACATTGAATTTCTTGGAAGTACTTCTAATAGGTTATAAAGATTTTGTGACTACTTACACATTCAGCTACTCCTTGGAAATGAAAAGATTTTTAAGGTATTATAATACACCCACCCACCTACACATTTTCTTGTCACCTTTTGAGACTCCACCATACCCCTGGAATTCTCACATTTCCGTCTCCCCTCAAAAGACTGACAAAAGATTAAACAGCCAACAAAATCCCCCTAATTGCATGATCATTCAGTCTAAGTTGTTCTCCCATTCACTGCCTTATAGTCTGTTCTTTTGTCTTGTGTTTTCCATCTGTGCAGTCTCATTGAGTTTGTTGGCTTTCCCACTTAAGTTGTTTATTGTGCCAAATCTCATTCATTCTGGTGGAAATCAGCCTGCAACACAAGGGTCCACGCCATATATATTAAGTATTGCTTTGTTTTTTAAGCCACTGCTTATTGTAACACACATCTTACCAAACTCAAAAAGCAAGAAATCAAATCTTTCTTTCAATAGTTTCAAAGTTAACTTTACTATCCATAATACATACTTCTAAAAGAATTCCAGAATAGCTGAATTCATACATTTCACAAAAATTTAGGAGAAATCACACAGTTCCCTACCTCGAGGCTCTCACAGCAAACAAATCCAAAAAAATGATCAACTGTATACTTAACATTTGTGTACTTTATGTAAATTATACCTCAATAAAAATATAAATAAAACCAATTTTGCTATGTGCTATGGGCTTTTATAGGTCAAGAAAATTGATCTTTGGAGTCTCATAACACTTTTTTTTCACACAGGTTACTTATTTTAGATATTTATTTTTCCCTGAGTAAAATGGATTAATCACAAGTAATGACATTGGATCAGTCTTGCCTCTTTTAAGCATAGGCCTTTACTGTAATCTGCTTCCAAACAATCCCAATAAAATCATGGATTTTAAGAGTCAAAAAGTTGCTCAGAGCCTTCTTCAGGGACTCTTAACTTTTTCTGCCACATGGATCCTTTGAAACTCTGATAAAAGCAAAGCTATAGATTTCCTCCCCAGAAATATACACATGCACAAAGATTTTGGGATAAACACACCACTGAAAAACATGCAGGGACCCACTTAGGAACCCAAAGATCTCAAATTAAGATCCACTGAGATAACACAATCCTTTTCCTCCAGATGAAAACAATAGACCCAAGGAGCAAAAGCAACCTGTTTAGGGGCTGAAGACAGAACCCAGACTTCCGATACTGTTTACTCCATTGTCTCTTCAGATATCATTAAGTTCCCTTGGCCCCCAAAACTCCCATCTGTGGATTTCCTGAGTTTAGAAGAACTTCCGCAGTACCTTGTAGCCTACCTTTTGTAATTGGAGTCACACCGGAAGCTGGTCAAAGTTTACCTTTTACTTATTGGAGAACAACAGGTACAAAGCAGAGTTCCTTATATTAAATTGGGACATTTTTCTCTTTTTTTCCTTAAAATCCAAACGGAAGTGAAAATTAAAATCCAGCAATAAAGGGTTTTCTTTTTAGTTTAATGAAATCAACTCTAAAATTTGCTTTTATTTATACTCTGAAATTTAAAATTTTGTTCTTCGTTGATCTTTATAACATCGGAAAGATTGAACTTACACTTTGCTCTGTGACTCTTTCAATGTTCTGTGACCAAACAATACATTTCAATCCAACCAAGGAAATTTCTGCGACTTGTGCCCACTCAGTTTTGCAGTTTGGAACAGAATTCTTGCTCCCAATCCAGAGACTGAGAGAAATGAAAGAGGACCCAGAAAGCCTTTTCTTCTGTGTGAAAGGCCTGATCCTAAGTGGAGCAATCAATAAAGAAAAGGGCTCAAGCTGCAGCCTACAAATTCCTTAGAGTTTAATGTGTTCAGGATGAGGTGAAGAAATTACATAAACCCGTGAATAGACATGCAATAGAAGCCATGTGTATAGGCATTCTGTCCCTAAAGGTTCTGCTAGGTACTTACCAAGCTATTCCTTCTGTGCAATCATCTTTTGTTTCTGTACTTGCATGGATGAAAGCTGAACACTTATGTGCCAGCTATTGTTCTAAACCCAGGACATTATTTAATCTTCACGACAATTCTTTAAGGTAGTCTTATTACTATGCCCATTTTATAGATGAGCAAACAAGTTTTTAGGGGCCAAGAAATGAGCAAGGTTATGTAACTTGTAAATCACGAAACTGAGCATCAGATACAAGCATCTAGCTGCATTTCCTGAGTTTGTACGTCCTACTCTGATAAAATAAGTAAGTAGAGATACACTGAAGACTGGGAAAGAATACTGTTGGCCGATTCCTCAGGCAATTTTTTTCGATATTGTATTGTTGTCACAGAAACCTCCAGCCTCTCTCATTGATGGACAGTAGGAGTGACACATGGAGTGGACCAGGAGTTTATGGCAGGAACAAGGCTGACGGGAAGACAGGGCAGGAGTGGGGTGGAGGCGTGCTTTTCGAAGCGTGTCGGGGAAAAGAGAAGGCGCGGGTCGTGGGGGTCTCCCCTGTCTGCAGTCCCAGCATGGCTCCTGGAGCTCTCTGGGTGGCTGCTGACCCCGACATCGCGGCAGCCCGCCCCCAGCACCCCGCTGTCCAATCAGCGGCGCGGCCTGGCCCCGCCACTCGGCGCCGGCCATATAGGCCTCCTCCTGGCGCGCCTCCGCACCGCATTGGTGGACCGGCCCCCGGCACGTCCCTGGGCGTTGTGGCCACCACCGCAGGTTCCGCCTCTCGTTCCCTCCGCCTTCAACGTACGCCGCGCCGCCTCTCTGTAGCAGCCCGCGGAGCGTCGCAGCCGGTCGCGGCCCCCGCCCGCCTCCCTCCTCGCATCTCTCGGTGTCCTCCGCGGGCCGGCGCGATGCGGCTGGGCCCGAGGCCCGCGGCGTTGGGGCTGCTGCTGCTGTGCGCCGCGGCGGCCGGCGCCGGCAAGGCCGAGGAGCTGCACTACCCGCTGGGCGAGCGCCGCAGCGACTACGACCGCGAGGCGCTGCTGGGCGTCCAGGTGAGGCGGCCAGGCCGGTGCTGGGAGGGCCGCGCCTCGCACCGCCGCCGCCGCGGGCTTTGTCCCGGGACAAAGAGGGGCGGCCGGGCGAGGCCTGGCCAGGTGGACCTGACAATGGGGGCCGGGTGGCGCAGCTCTCGCTCTTTGGGGGTCCCGGGGCCTGGAAAGCCTGAGGAGATAGCACGGCCCAAGAGCTGGATCTCTTCTACCCTCAGATCATGGAGGGTGTGTAGGGAGTAGGGGCCTTGAAGTGCAGGTGCGGGTGACCCCGAAACCCTTTGGCAAGGGGGTCTTCTAGTAGCCCTGTTTTTCTCCACCATTTTGCCCCACTGATAGTAATGCTTGGCCCTCCTGTATGTCCTTTCCCCCAAAGGAAGATGTGGATGAGTATGTTAAACTCGGCCACGAAGAGCAGCAAAAAAGACTGCAGGCGATCATAAAGAAAATCGACTTGGACTCAGATGGCTTTCTCACTGAAAGTAAGGACTGCCCTACACAACTAACAATGGAGACAAACACAAACATGTTAAGCAGGGGTGTCTGCTGAATGTATAGATTGCTAATGTCCCAAATTGGAAGTCCTGTGAGAAGGAAAAAAGGGGCTGGGCGCGGTGGTTCAAGCCTGTAATCCCAGCACTTTAGGAGGCCGAGACGGGCGGATCACGAGGTCAGGAGATCAAGACCATCCTGGCTAACACGGTGAAACCCCGTCTCTACTAAAAAATACAAAAAACTAGCCGGGCGAGGTGGCGGGCGCCTGTAGTCCCAGCTACTCGGGAGGCTGAGGCAGGAGAATGGCGTAAACTCGGGCGGCGGAGCTTGCAGTGAGCTGAGATCCGGCCACTGCACTCCAGCTTGGGCGACAGAGCGAGACTCCGTCTCAAAAAAAAAAAAAAAAAAAAAAAAAAAAAAAAAAGAAGGAAAAAAGGACATGGAGAATAGGTTTTATACCTGCAAATCTTTAGACCCTGAGAACCAAGTAAAACTCGGTGCTTTCTCCAGTTATATATAAACATCATGGACCCTATACTCTATGTGCAGGTCACACCTTGAGACACCCTCTTTCTCACATGACTTTTGTTAGTGTCAACAATATGATTTATTTTAGAGAAATATGCCCCAAAACTTTACTGCAGTAAATAATTTGCTCTTTTGATATATGCTTCATTTAAATTTTAGGAATTTGCTTCTTTTTGTAAGCAAGTAGAAAAAGACCTGTTGCCTGTGAATTACGTTTATTACAACATTATACCAAAATATTAGAGCTGGTAGGGGCCTTAGGATCATCTCGTCCACATCACTTTGTGGAGATGAAGAAATGAAGCACATGAATAAGTGCCTTCTACAAATAAGTGACAAAGCTAGGACTAGAATCCAGGTGTCCTGCTCTTATTTCAGGTTTTAATATCCTTCAGTTAAAAAAAAATCTGAGTGCTCTCAGGTAAATTCTGTAGTCAGAAATGAAATGTGCAGACTATTAAAAGAATGTGCTAAATAAATTGCTGTGCAATTGTCTCTCCCCATTGTTCAATTCAAATGATGTACCCTGTCAGCATTCCAAGTGGGTCCTCAGAAAAATTCAGGTTGTTACTGTGACTCTTACGTTAGCTGTTTTTCTGTAACTCTGATTTAAATGCTGTTCATCATCAAGGAATGAAGTTGCTGGAGAAAAAAACTGGCAAATTTAAGTTGTGCTGTCAATGACATATTCACATTGGAACCCTCTGGAAGATTAAGGGCTTTTTTGTTCCACTTAATTAGACAATAATAGCAAAACCTTTGGACTCTGATTATCCAATCTAAGAATAAGTCAATCTTTGGTTATACTAGAGTAATCAAAGAACACAACACGTTGATTTGGAAGACTGCGTGGTACCTGTCTGGTAAGACCTAGATATGTTCAAATATTTAATAGTAAGGTTTTAAGAAGTTTAAAGTTAGAAAAATTTTAGTCCAAATATTCATTATACAGATGAGAAGAAAAGTTTGAGATGGTAAACTACCCCCTAATGGCAAAGCTGAAGTGTGAACCCACATTTCTTTCTGATCTCTGTTCCATTCTGTTTTCTTCTATGCCATTATGATCTCTTTAAATAAACTAGAAGAAAGACTCATGGTGCTTACAAAAGCCTTCATTCTACTTGAGGACCTTAAGATAATTTTGGCAATTTACTCTTTGAGGGCTAGGTCTGGAATCAGATGTTAAGAGGTAGCAAAACTCAGTAGGAACTTAGGCTTTGAAGCCAAACAGGTTTGAATCTGGACTCTGCTACTTACTAGTTATGAAGGCTTGGACTTTTCTGAACCTCAGTTTTCTCACCTGTATAATAGTGATGATTATAAATTGCATTGTTTTGAAGATTAGAGGCAACAAGTATAGAGGGACCTGATAAATGGTATACTCATGCTGTCCTAACAAATACGTGTTCTTCCCTCCCTGTTTCCTTTAATGTAGTTTAGTAAATATTTCTATGAATAGATTTTTTTTTTTTTTGAGGCAGAGTCTTGGTCTTGTCACCCATGTTGGTGTGCAGTGGTGTGATCTTCGCTCACTACAACCTCTGCCACTCGGGTTCAAGTGATTCTGATGTCTCAGCCTCCCAAGTAGCTGGGATTACAGGCGCTGGCCACCATGCCCAGCTGATTTTTGTATTTTTAGTAGAGACGGGGTTTTACCCGAGATCAGGCTGGTCTTGAACTCCTGACATCAGGTGATCCGCCTGCCTCAGCCTCCCAAAGTGCTGGGATTACAGGTGTGAGCCACTGAGCCCAGCTGAATAGATTTTTTTTTAAGTTGATTCAGAAGTGGACATTTGAGTTTTAGAAACTTTTTTCCCATGCCTTCAGGTACCAAGTTAAGACAGCTGTTGCAGGAAGGGCATAAATCACTACCCATAACTTTGTTAAAATTTCCTCCAGATGTTTTACGACATATATAAAGGTAATATACTGAAGCAGTGTTCTTAGTCACTTGAATACCTTTTCACAATTTAGGCCGTATCTACTTAACCATGTATTATTTTCTTAATATAGTTTTAATTCAACTCACATAAAATTTATTTTAAAGGAAGACTTTGTATCGCCTTCATAAATATAAAACACTATTTTTTATAATACATATTAAAATAAATAGCTATCAAAATATTTATGCTTCCTGAGAGATCTGTGGTAGTTAGCAAAGGTTTTCTGCAAGATTTTGGATAGGTTTTCTGCAAGATTTTTTTAAAGTAAAGTGCTATTTTGGCCAGTTGGTAATTCATTCAACAAATACTTACAGAGCCAGGAACTTTCTAGGCAGTTGATGTACATCAGTGAACAGAACATACCCAAACTTTTATGGAGCTTACATTATTTAGATCATATGTTATAGTATAGAAGCTCCAGCTGGGCACAGTGGCTCATGCCTGTAATCCCAGCACTTTGGGAGGCTGAGGCAGGTGGATCACGAGGTCAGGAGTTTGAGACCAGCCTGGCCAATATGGTGAAACCCCGTCTCTGCTAAAAATATAACAAGTTAGCTGGGCGTGATGGTGCGTACCTGTAGTCCCAGCTACTCAGGAGGCTGAGGCAGGAGAATCGCTTGAACCGGGAGGCAGAGGCTGCAGTGAGCCAAGATCGCGCCACTGCATTCCAGCCTGGGTGAAAGAGCGAGACTCTGTCTCAAAAAAAAAAAAAAAAAAAGCTCCATGAGCTCTTCTAAACAACCTTTTCTTTCCTACCCCATTTCTATTAATACAACTAGGCCAATTCTCAGTATTTGCAAACATCAAAGATTTTGCCTTTTCAGAGGTTTGGAAATCCTTACTCTTAAGTATCAGAATTAACGTCACATACGTTGTGTTCTGGGAAATTCTTATAGGTGAACTCAGTTCCTGGATTCAGATGTCTTTTAAGCATTATGCTATGCAAGAAGCAAAACAACAGTTTGTTGAATATGATAAAAACGGTGATGATACTGTGACATGGGATGAATATAACATTCAGATGTATGATCGTGTAATTGACTTTGATGAGAACACTGCTCTGGATGATGCAGAAGAGGAATCCTTTAGGAAGGTGAGTTCATGTGCACAAGCTGTTCCTTTTGATCATGTCAGTTCACTTTACCTTCCTGCATGAATGAGCACAAGAGGGCCTGAGGTCGTAGGCTGGATTGTCTTGTTCTCTAGGAAATCACCTGTTCCACTTCAGCAGTCATTTTGATGACTTCCTTTCTGGCCAGATTTAGGACTCTTGTTCTAGATTACCTACATGATCCTTGTATCTTTTTTTCTTAGCTGCATCATTTAATTGTCCTCATTTCCAGAGTTGCTTTTTAAATGTGTTTTGAATGTGTATCTCAATATTTTAATATCATTGAACAATCAGTTTTATCTTTATTAAGAAGACCATTATGGCCCATTCCCATTTTTAAACATGTAGTTTTATATACTCACTTAAAAAAATCTATAGGTTCTACCTCTGTGGATTCAAGCAACTGAGGATCGTAAGTATCTAAAAAAGTAAGTATTAAAAAAAAAAAAAAACAACACTGTGTCTCTACTCAACATGTACAGACTTTTTTCTCTTGATTATCCTTAAATAATATAGTATAACAATGATTTATTTCTCATTTAAGTTGTAATTTGTATTATAAGTAATCTAGAGATGATTTAAAGGAGAGGTCCCCAACCTTTTTGGCACCAGGGACCAGTTTCATGGAAGACAATTTTTCCATAGGACAGTGTGTGGCAGAGGGGGCAGGAATGGTTTTAGGATGAAATCGTTCCACCTCAGATCATCAGGCATTAGGTTCTCATAAGGAATGCACAACCAAGATCCCTCACATGTACAGTTCACAATAGGGTTTGCACTCCTATGAAAATCTAATGCCACCCCTGATCTGACAGGAGGCAGAGTAGAGCTCAGACGGTAATGCCTACCACTCACCGCTGACTGTGTGGGCCAGTTCCTAAAAGGCCATGGACCAGTACCTGTCCGCGACCCAGGGATTGAGGGTCCCTGATTTAAAGTATTCAGGAAGATGTGTGTAGGCTATATGCAAATACTGCACCATTTTATATCAGGGACTTAAGCATTCTCAGATTTTGATAGGGAGGTCTTGGAACCAATTTCCCAGGAATGTGTGAGGGAGGACTGTGTAACAAATTGACCATTGTAACCATTTTAAAGTGTACAGTGCAGCAGTGTTAAGTACATTGATGGTGTTGTGCAACCAATCTCCCCAACTCTTTTCATCTTACAGAGCGAAAACTCTCTACCCATTAAACAATAACTCCCCATTCCCTCCTCCCACCAGCTCCTGGCAGCCACTATTATACTTTCTGTCTCTGAATTTGGCTACTCTAGGTACCTCATCTAAGTAGACTCATACACTGTATTT
This sequence comes from Macaca fascicularis, assembly GCF_037993035.2. Classification (NCBI taxonomy): domain Eukaryota; kingdom Metazoa; phylum Chordata; class Mammalia; order Primates; family Cercopithecidae; genus Macaca; species Macaca fascicularis. The sequence continues at coordinate 54,237,623 of NC_088381.1, forward strand.
GTCTCTTTGTAACTGCCTTATTTTTACTTAACATAGTGTCCTCAAGTTTATTCCATTTTGTAGCATGCATCAGAATTTCCTTCCTTTTTAAGGCAAAGTAATGTTCTGTTGTATGTACAGGTTGAATATCCCTAATTCCAAAATCAGAATGCTCCAAAATATGAAACTTTTGGAGCACTGACACGACACTCAAAAGAAATGCTCATTGAAGCATCTTGGATTTGGGATTTGCAGATCTCTATGGGATCCTGCTTTCCATTGTTTTGGGTACATACCCGGAAGTGATACTGCTGGATCATATGGTAATTCTATTTTTAATTTTTTGAGAAACCACAGTACCACTTTTCATAGTGAGTACACTCTTTAAAATTACTCCTTTTTTTTTTTTTTTGAGACAGTATATCACTCTGTTGCCCAGGCTAAAGTGCGGTGGTGTAATCTTGGCTCACTGCCTCCTGGGCTCAAGCGATCCTCCCAACATAGCCCCTCAAGTAGCTGGGATTTCACACTGGAGCCACCACGCCCATCTAATTTTTGTATTTTTTTTGTAGAGATGGGGTTTTACCATCTTGCCCAGGCTAGTCTCAAACTCCTGAGGTCAAGCGATCTACCCACCTCAGCCTCCCAAAGTGCTAGGATTACAGGTGTGAGTCACTGCACCTAGCCCCAAATTACTCATTTTTTGAAAATTTATTATCACTATGAGTTCTAATGTGTCTCATGGTTTAATTTGTTGAAATATATGCTTCTTAATTAAGCAGAACTGAGGAAAACTAATTTTATTGGGGAATTAGTAGAAAATTTTTTCAAGACTTTTAGGAAGTCTATTAAACTAAAAGTATATCAACAGAAATGACTGTGAGCTTAAGGAATTGCTGTATCAAATACTTTTTTTTTGAAAACTAATTTTAAAGAATTAAAATATTTTTTATAGGTACATGATAGTTGTATTTACATACAGGGTACATGTAGTATTTTGATATCACACAAACATATAATGATCAAATCAGGGTAATTAGAGTATCACCAAGAATTTTTTAAAGATAGCTTTTAATGTGTAGAAAAAAGTAAAAATAAAATCAAACATGCTGTTGCAAACTGTCCCAAAACATTAGTCAAGGGTGCTTGGAAAATAGTCAAGGCTCTTCTGTTTCTTAACTTATCCTGTTATGGTATATATCTTTTAATTTTTATTGTGGCCATAATTTATCGTATTAAACAATATTGTGTAACAATGATTTACTCCTCATTTAAATTGTAATTTGTATTATAAGTAATCTAGAGATGATTTAAAATATTTGGGAAGATGTGTGTAGGTTATATGCAAATACTATGCCACTTCATATCAGGGAATTGAGCATCCTTGGGTTTTGGTATCTGAGGGAGGTTCTGGAACCAATTTCTCACAAATATGGAGAGAGGAGTGTATAACAAATTTACTATTGTAACTGTTTTAAAGTGTACCATTCAGTAGTGCTAAGTACATTCACAGTGTTGTGCAGCTAATCCCCAGAACTCTTTTCATCTTGCAAAGCTGAAACTCTGTACCTGTTAAACAATAACACCCCATTCCCTCCTTGGTAAATGCTTTCTAAATGTGCTATTTATTTAGAATCATATTGGCCACTTGAACTCTGTAAGCCACCACTAACTCTAAGTTGGCTAATTCTCTGCTAATAACTACACCATCAATGTGGAGGTTTGGGGCTCCATCCTCAGAGCCAGTCTGCTTAGCTTCACATTTAGCTCCAGCACTTCACAGTTGTGTAACTTTTGGTAAGTTATTAAACTTTCATGTGCCTCAGTTTCCTCATCTCCAAAAATGAGGATAATAATTCCCATTCAGGCCAGGTGTGGTGGCTCACACCTGTAATCTCAGCACTTCGGGAAGCCAAGGTGGGAGAATCACTTGAGCCCAGGAGTTCAAGAACAACTAGGCAATGTGGCAAGACGCCATCTCTATGGATACATTTTCTCCTTAAAAATTAAATCCTAAGTAATCTAAAGCTGTATAGTTAGCAAATGCCTAAACAAAATTTAAAAATTAGATGGGCATGATGGTCCATGCCTGTGGTCCCAGCTATTTGGGAGGCTGAGGCAGGAAGATTGCTTGAGCCCAGGCAGTCAAGGCTGCAGTGAGCCATATTTATGCCACTACACTGCAGCCTGGGCAACAGAGAGACCCCGTTTCTAAAAAATAAATAAAAATTTCTACTTTATTTAGGATTATAATAGTGTGGATAAATAGTAATAAATGGTAGCAGTTGGAGGGATAAGCAGTTCTGTTTTGATTTAAAAGAATATTGTTGAAGAAAGCATTTACAGTTCACATAAGTTTATATTTAATCAACTTTTTAAAACTTTATGCATTTGTTAACTATCACCTTTAGATTAGTTAGGATTTTCTTTTTTAAGGGGAAAATGTATCTTTTGTTTTTATTTGGGTCTTCATTCTATAGTGGACTAAAGTTAGTAAAACTCATTCTTTTTCTATTTGTAAATACTAAAGGAAAAACGAGTGGTGATAATGAGATTTGGGATCATCTGTCTATTAAGTATCCTCATTTACTATAGGAATTAACTTATCTTAAACCAACTTATCTAAAACCAAAGCATGGTATGGTATGATTTCCCTTCCTAGGAACAACAGAGAAGTTAAATACAGTATTTTAAAATCTTGCTGGAATTAGATTCTAATTGTGTTTTCTATTTTTATTTTTTTGTTACTCAAAAGACTTAATTACTCTCCCATTAAAAAATAAGAAGTGCATGTTCCTGTATTCTTAGAAGGGGGTGATATAATAGATGGTGCTGAGAAGAAAATCTTCACTTTGAAGAGATACATGACTCATAAATTGTTTATGAACAGTTCTTTTAAAAGGTGTCTGGTTCTAATTCTGCATTCCCTACCAGCTACTTAGAACGTGTTGATTATAACACTCTTCTTTTAAAGGATGAATTAGATGAATCTTAACAGCCTAAAGGAATTGATCGATCCCTAAAATGAACACTTCAATGGGAGTCCTTTTGGTTATTTTTTGTTTTGACAGCCTAGGAATATGTCTGTATCTTCATGAAGTTCTAATCATATGTTTTTAGAATTTGCTATAAGTAACTTCCTGTGTGTATGTGTAGTCCCAGCTGCTCAGGAGGCTGAAGTAGGAGAATTGCTTGAGCCCAGGAATTTGAGGCCAGTCTGGATAACATAGTGAAACCTCGTCTCTTTAAAAAAAAATAACAATGTCCTAAAAACTGATGTGGAGTGTAAAGATGAACCCAGTGCATTATTTTTCAAAATAAAAAATAAAGGATGAGGAATCAATCAGTCTCAGTTATAGACTAAACACTATACCTTAAATAAAATAATCATAAAAAGTAATTGGATATGTGAATAAAATAAAGTTTTCTATACGAAAGTCTGTTAACAAAAGTCAGCTTGATATCTGAACTCTTCAACTTTTTTTTTTTTTTTTTTTTTTTTGAGATGGAGTCTCTCTCTGTCACCCAGGCTGGAGTGCAGTGGCACCATCTCAGCTCACTACAGTCTTAGCCTCCCAGGTTCAAGTGATTCTCCTGCCTCAGCCTCCTGAGTAGCTGGTACTATAGGCACATGCCACCATGCCTGGCTGATTTTTGTATTTTTTTTTGTAGAGACTGAGTTTCACCACGTTGTTCAGGCTGGTCTCAAACTCGTGACCTCAAGTGATCTGCCTGCCTTGGCCTCCCAAAGTGCTGAGATTACAGGCGTGAACCACCATGCCCAGTCTGAATTTTATCTTACATTTAGTAAGTTTTCTTATAGAGAATAAAGAACCCTTTCAGGCTGTGAAATGCCTGAAGAAGCATTTCTTTATAATATAAAGAACAGTTATAGTCAACATAGGATAATTAAAGTTTGGGGACCCATCTGGCAAAAGTTCAAGTGTTTTTTGTTTTTGTTTTTGTTTTTGTTTTTTGAGACAGAGTCTTGCTTCTGTCACCCAGGCTGCAATCTTGGCTCACTGCAACCTCCGCCTCCCAGGTTCAAGCAATTCTCCTGCCTCAGCCTCCCAAGTAGCTGGGACTACAGGCGTGTGCCACCACGCCCAGCTAAGTTTTTAGTAGAGATGGGGTTTCACCACATTGGCCAGACTGGTCTTGAACTCTTGACCTCAGGTTATCTGCCCTCGGCCTCTCAAAGTGCTAGGATTACAGGCATGACTGCTGAATGTGCATGTATAAGCAGTATTTATTTATGTACGATATAACCTTGCATATGGCTAATCAGAATTTTTAAGACCTAGTCGTTTGTTCTAGTATCACACATTATATATTTCCTCATGTAGAATCATTAGTCTACCAAAAGATGGCAGTTTTGTTCCTCATAAGTTTCTGTTGTCATCTAAAAATAAATGATTATGGTAGCTTTTTTATTACTATACATAACACTTACCCTCTACTAGAATACAAGGTTTTTATATAGAAGAAAAAGAGTGTGGAAGTTTTATGAAACTGACCATCTTTTTTGTTATTTTTTTAGGAATTTGCCACTTTGTATAAAACAGTCTTTCTGTTTTTGGCTTCTTCGATTTAATGTGAGCTATTCTTATTTCGTGTTCTTCAAATGGCCATGAAATGTGAACCAGAGAAAGCTATTCCTTTCACTTTTTTTTTTTTTTTTAAAGAAATCTCAGCTCGTTGAAAGAGATCCTTTCTTTCCATAGGCAAATTTGGCCAAATTTAGCTCTTCTCCTGGAACATGGACCTTTTTGCTCCAAAGTGAAGGGTTCTTTCATAAGGAAATCTAAGTACTTGGTATTTTGAATAATGGTTTATTCCAAAAGAATTTGATTGACTCAGCAGAATACCTCAAATTCTTGTTTGTCTGCTTTTTCCATGTTAAACCTGAACATAAAATACAAATTATTTGGTCTAGTTATTTAAAATTATGAAACATTAAGTTAAAAGGAGCTATTTGGAAACAAGTTATTATTTTTTTTCTGTCATGATTGGGTGAATATAACTGGCTTGTAGAGTCTAGATGTTAATAAAACAAATTCTTTAGGGAAAGAGGTGAGCCTCTCCGCTGTAAATCAGTAATTGTAAAAGAACTAGTGTTTAGGTAAATGACTGCTACCTGACCTTTATTATTCTAGAAAACTGGAAAGGGCATTTTTATTCAGTAGTGAAACACTTAAAAGCTTCTAAAATATTTGAAATTGTGCTTTAAAGAAATGCACAGTTTAATACATATCAGTTTATAGGAAGGAAAGGTATTCCCAGAAATTCTTAAAACAGAAATTACACAGGATTAGCAATATAGCATTATTGGCTCCCAAGGCTCTTGGTTACAGAATTACCATTGAAAATTTTATCAAAAGCAGCCTTGTCCCTGATAGCTGCCGAATTATTTAGAAAAAGGGGGGTGGAGGGGAAGATGGGAGAGAAAGTAGAAAAGGATGTGTGTTTATTAAACTTCTACATGGGATCCATTTAAACTTTTGATGTATTTATATCTGAATATATAGAATTAACACTATAAAGAGCCTACTAAGACTAGACTTCCAGGCTGAGCATGGTGACTCATGCCTGTAGTCCCAGCATTTTGGGAGACTGAGGCAGGTGGAGAGCCTGAACTCAGGAGTTTGAGACCAACCTGGGCAACGTAGTGAAACCCCATCTCTATCAAAAATACAAAAAATTAGCTGGGTGTGGTGGCACACGCCTGCGGTCCCCACTACTTGGGAGGCTGGAGTGGGAGGATCACTTGAACCTGGGAGGTGGAGGTTTTAGTGAGCTGAGATTGCACCACTACTTCAACCTGGATGACGCAGTGAGACCTCATCTCCCCACCCAAAAAAAAGGAAAAGATTTCCAAATATTAGGTACATATGCTAATATTATGAGATTCTCAACATAACAAGACTGTTTTTCTGAAACAATAATGTATTTTTGAAAAGTCACTTAGAGGACCAGAAACAATTTTTAAAAGCCCTACCAAGATTTAATATGTGGTATAAATTTATTGACTTTTGGGCATTCAAAAAAGTATTGAGATTAATTATTAAAGTAGACTGTATAGTACTGTAGAAAGAATAGGGAGGATCCAAGTTCAGTAGTTTTGTTTGTTTTTTGAGTCAGGGTCTTGCTGTGGTGTGAAGGCTGGCCTTGAACTTCTGGGCTCATGCAGTCTTCCAAAGCTGCTGGAACTATAGGCGTGTGCCACTATGCCATGCTCAGTATTTTTAGCTGTATTTCTGACTTATCAAATCATTTAATCTGCTTTTCTATCAGTGATCATTAAATACTTAATACTTAAGGTTTATTAATTGTGTGGTAGGGATTCTCATCCCAATTGCTTATTAGAGATTTTTACCCCAGTTTGATAGATGGGAAACCAGAGAGGTTAAGCAGTTTGCGCTGACACCACAGCTAGTAAGTGGCATTGCTGGAATTCAGGTCTGGGTCTATATGACTCTAGAGCTTGTGAGTCTATCCTGCCTTTAATACATGTATTTGTGTAGCTTACCTTCAAAGGGATGATGTGAAGATAAATGAGATAATGGATTGGAATGTACTTTAAATTTCACAAAGTTTGTATTTTTCAAAGTATTTAAAATGATGTGGTATACTAATGAGAAATTTTAATTTTCAAAGCTTCACTTAAAGGACAAGAAGCGATTTGAAAAAGCTAACCAGGATTCAGGTCCCGGTTTGAGTCTTGAAGAATTTATTGCTTTTGAGCATCCTGAAGAAGTTGATTATATGACGGTAAGAAAGAAACATTTTTAAGAGAATTACTGAGTGACCAAAACTTTAAAAAAATATATTTTAAATATTTGTGGGTACATAGTAGGTGTGTATGTTTATGGGATACGTGAGATGTTTTGATACAGGCATGCAATGTGAACTAATCAAATCGTAGACAATGAGGTATGCATCCCCTCAAACTTTTATATTTTGTGTTACTAACAATCCAGTGAACACTTAGTTATTTTTAAATGTATAATTAGTTATTACTGACTGTAGTCACCCTGTTATGCTGTCAACTAGTAGATCTTATTTATTCTTACTATTTTTTTTGTACTCATTAACTGTTCTTAGCGCCCCCTCCCCCAACACTTCCCAGTCTCTGGTAACCATCCTTCTACCCTCTATGTCCATGAGTTCAATTGTTTTGATTTTTAGATCCCACAAATGAGTGAGAACATGCGATGTTTGTCTTTCTGTGCCTGGCCTATTTCACTTAACATGATCTCCAGTTCCATCCATGTTGTTGCAGGATCTTTCTTTTTTATGACTGAACAGTTCTCCATTGTGTATGTGTACATTTTCTTTATCCATTCATCTGTTGATGGACACTTGGGTTGCTTCCAAATCTTGGCTTTTGTGAACAGTGCTACAACAAACATCGAAGTGCAGATACCTCTTCGACATAGTGGTTTCCTTTCTTTTGGGTATATACCCAGCAGTGGGATTGCTGGATCATACGGTAGCTCTATTTTTAGTTTTTTGAGGAACCTCCAAACTGTTCTCCATAGTGGTTGTATGAATTTATGCTCCCAAGTGACCAAAACTTTAAAACTTGTTCATTAAGTTGTTAAAATAAATCGTATAATCAGAATTTTAAGAGATACACAGATTTAAAATGATCCTAATTCTCCGCACTTAAAATTAGGAGTGGTAAGGAGGCTTTCTGGTGGTGGCGAAGTTGCTTATTGGGAGGGAGAAGGTGAAGGACTGAATTTTAAAATCTTTGTACTATGTGTGAGCAGCAGGCTTCCTCAGGCTATTTTCTCTCTCATAACTATGTTACCTTCAGTGCCTTCCTTATCCTTTTGTAGCTTTCAGACTTTTTTTTGGTTTTTCAATATTAGTAATACTAGGATTTCTGTTTAATTTACAGCATCACTTATGAAAGCTTTTGGTCTGGAAAAACGTCATGTTTGGATTCTTCTTCATAGGGTTGGTAGGGGTGCAGCTGCTTATAACTAGTAATGTTTTTGCAATTTTAAGCATAATGAGTCCTCTTGTCCCTTTAGTATTTAAAAGAAGTACCAGTTTTTCAAAACTTTTGTTGAATCGTAAGTTTAACTCAACAAACATTAACTGAGTCCTGATTGTGACTTGGCCAGGCTTGAAAGCATAAACCATCACGTTGGAAAATAAAGACTAATGTAACAAATAGCTTTTTGAAAAAGAGACTAAACATTTATATTGAAGTCTGTTGCATGACATCAGCCTCCAGCTACGTGGCGTGGTTCCCTGGATATTTCAAGGAGGGGAGATACAGCTTTTTGTTTAATGTGTCATGGTAGACCCTGCTGCCTTGCATAACAAGGCTACAGATACATTTTTCTCCATAGCTCAGTGGTAAGACACTGTTATTAATACTACTTCTCTTGCCATTGTGAAGCTTCTAATTTCTCATTGGCACAGAATACATGACCCAGTTTAAGAACAATGCTGGGTGTAATTTAAGTGCCAAAATTAAGTTGGGACAAGCTAATTGAGCCCAAAGAGTGACAGGCAAAGGATGGTAGATCTTGATTCTCTGGAGAATAAGGAACAATTGAAGACTAAAGAGGGGAATTACCAGTAAAAGCAATGAAATAATTTAGGCATTATGTAATATGGCCCAGAGTTCTGTCTGGCAATGGAATGAAATAGATTTGGGCAACATTTTGAAGAAAGCACATGTAGGAATGTTGACTTACTAAATAAGTGTTAAGGGAAGGTAAGAGTCAGAGATGGGCCAGGCATGGTGGCTCACACCTGTAATCCCAGCACTTTGGGAGGCCAAGGCAGGAGGACCTCTTTAGGCTAGGAGTTCAAGACCAGCCTGGACAACATAGCAGACCTTGTCTCTACAAAAAAGTTAGCCAGGTTTGGTGGCATGCACCTGTGGTCCTAGCTACTTGGGAGACTGAGGTGAGAGGATCACTTGAGTCCGATAGTTTGAGCCTACAGAGCCACTATTATTGTGCCGCTGCTCTCTAGCCTGGGTGACAGAATGAGATCCTATCTTAAAAAAAAAAAAAAGGTTGGGGGTGCTAGACAGGGTGGCTCAAGCCTGTAATCCCAGCACTTTGGGAGGCCGAGGCTGGCAGATCATCTGAGATTAGGAGTTCGAGATCAGCCCAGCCAACATGGCGAAACCCTGTCTCTACTAAAAATATAAAAATTAGCTGGGTATAGTGGCATACGCCTGTAGTCCCAGCTGCTTGGGAGGCTGAGACAGGAGAATTGCTTGAACCCAGGAGGCAGAGGTTGCAGTAAGCTGAGATCACACCATTGCACTCCAGCCTGGGCTACAGAACGAGACCCCATCTGAAAAAAAGAGATAGGAAGATATTGAGGAAAGTACTGAAACAGCTGGCCATTGAACAAGCGGTTGTTTGATAAGAAGCTTTGATAAGAGGGAGGAACAGGTTTGGGGGCAGTTTGGGATGGATAGGGCGAGGTTTGCTGAAGGGGAAGCAAGGAGGTTGAGGTATAATGGCAGGCTGGCACATTTTAGATCTGGAGGCAGAACAGCAGTTCTAAGGTAAGGGCTCTTTTAGAGTTGTCTATGGATTAGAGGGCAAATGGAGTTAGAGACAAGGGTAGTACAAGATGTCTTTCTTGAGAGGGAGAGATGTGTAGAAAATAGCCTGAGTGTAAAGTTGAGGTTGTTTATGAGAGTGAAAGTGGAGTTCTTCACAATATCAGAAGCTTAAGGATGTTGAATTTAAAGCTGCATAGTACTCTAGGTTTTATTCTTGCTTCTAAATTCCAGTGTTTAGAAGGATTGTCTTGAAGACATGGACAACCAAAATGATTTTTCCTGTATAAGTACCTTATTAGCTGATTGCACCACTAGAACTCCAATAATTATCATTTATTTCTAAAAGTTCTGTAGTACGATTGAATCAGATGGCGGTGAGACTGAACATTTTGTACCTTTTTTTTTTTCTTTTCTAATGAATGTGGAATAGGAATTTGTCATTCAAGAAGCTTTAGAAGAACATGACAAAAATGGTGATGGATTTGTTAGTTTGGAAGAATTTCTTGGTGATTACAGGTGGGATCCAAGTAAGTCACCTGGGAGAATGTGAAAGGTGAAAAGGAATTGAAGAAAGAGACAGCCTTGCTCATTGAAAGCTCTCTTCGACAGGAAATGTAATGAGGATCTGTGCCTGATCCTGCTTGTTTCATTAACTGTAATGCAAGTTCAACAAATGGATTTATAGCTTATCTGAGAACACTGTCTTGCTTACTTTTACTTCCATGTCTAGAGTCAAACATTTTTCTTCCTTTTCGAACAAATCTAATTTTATTATCACTTTAAATGGGGAAGGAAGGAAGGTAGATTTTTTTTTTTTTTGAGATGGAGTCTTGCTCTGTCTCCCAGGCTGGAGTACAGTGGCCGGATCTCAGCTCACTGCAAGCTCCGCCTCCCAGGTTCACGCCATTCTCCTGCCCCAGCCTCCCGAGTAGCTGGGACTACAGGCGTCTGCCACCTCGCCCGGCTAGTTTTTTGTATTTTTTAGTAGAGACGGGGTTTCACCGTGTTAGCCAGGATGGTCTCGATCTCCTGACCTCGTGATCCACCCGTCTCGGCCTCCCAAAGTGCTGAGATTACAGGCTTGAGCCACCGCGCCCGGCCGAAGGTAGATATTTTTAAACAAAATCCTGTGCTGTTGCAGGTGGATCTTAAAAGAGATAGAAACATAAAATACTACAAATACTGATGTAAACACAGAATCAGAAGCTTAGTAGAAGGTGAATAAGTGTTTGAAGTTAAGAGTTCGCTTTTATATAAGCAGCTGTTTTTTCAGACTGTTGCTTAAAGACACCAAACAATGCCATTTTTAAATTGGTCACCAGTTTTACTTATTCTGATAGTCACTTTAAAATTACACATGGCATTACTTTGTGAAAATATGTAAGAAACTTTGTATAGAAACATGATATACAGTAAAACATTACCCAACCTCACATTTGGGAAAACTAGATATCAGAACAAATAGCAGTTAACAAAATTACTAGTTTGTGTTAACATCCAGTGATTTTAAAACTGGGTTATTTAGACTTGTGTCACTTTTGAAAATTGCTATATATTTGTACTTATGCCAGGACTTTTCAGTTAAGTAGTTCTGTTTTATTGGGCTTTCTTTAGTAAACTTTAAATTCACTTCCTTTATTCTAGAGATATACCAAACTTTTTTTTGGATACATGTGATATTCTTGTGTATGTATATTTGTGTTTTTTTATATTAAGCTGCAAATGAAGATCCAGAATGGATACTTGTTGAGAAAGACAGATTCGTGAATGATTATGACAAAGATAACGATGGCAGGCTTGATCCCCAAGAGCTGTTACCTTGGGTAGTACCTAATAATCAGGGCATTGCACAAGAGGAGGTAAGTGTTACAGAACAACTGTTTCTCTCCACCCCCTCCTCCAGATTTGGTGCTGGGGTTTTGATAGGAAAAGAAGTTCAAAATCTTAAGCCAAAGAAAAAAGTAATGGAGTTATTTGGGATTGATGCATTGCTGTGTTTTGAATTTACAAAGTGTTTTAGATTGTCAGGGAGACAGAGAAGTTAAGATTGTGTCATGTATTAATTTGAGAGTACAGTGAATAGAATAATAGTTTGTATTTACTTACAGGGACTCAAAGTAGGTTATAATAATTTTGCCTTGCCTTGATATATCCTGGATTGGATTTGAGTAGAGAGAGACAGAACCCAGTAGAAATGAAGAAAGGAGATAATGGGAAAAGCAGTAGACAGACCTGGTTACATGTAACATTTTTAGATACTTAAACAATAATGAGTACTTGTACACCTGGATGATTTTGACAAGTCAGATCACATTAAATTGTGAACATCTTGCTGAAAATACTTATTACACTTGACACTTTTTTGTTTTGTTTTGAAGGCTCTTCATCTAATTGATGAAATGGATTTGAATGGTGACAAAAAGCTCTCTGAAGAAGAGATTCTGGAAAACCCGGACTTGTTTCTCACCAGTGAAGCCACAGATTATGGCAGACAGCTCCATGATGACTATTTCTATCATGATGAGCTTTAATCTCCGAGCCTGTCTCAGTAGAGTACTAGCTCCTTTTATAATTTGTTACCAGCTTTACTTTTGTGATAAAATGTTGATGTTGTATTTTACACTCTTAAGTCTTACCACAGTCAGAATTATCTTAATGTAGATTATAATTTTGGTTTTTTAGGAAAAAAAACCCCAAATACCTGATAATTTATTTCAAAACGTATTGAAGCAACAAAACATTAATATTGTGCCATATGACAACGAAGTCTTTCCTAAATACTCCATCCGTTTAGTACTGTATTGTGGAATATTTGAGTTCTATTTCCATACTTGAAAACATGGAGGATTTTAGAGTTGCCTGAACAATATTATTTAAGTAGTATGTGACTGAGCTATAAATTTTTGTTTTTGTTCTAAGTAGATTTAATTTGGGAACTGAGAGGACAGTGTTTTTAGGTTTAGCATTTTGTTTAAAAACCTTTAAAGAAACCTTTAGAAGGACTTAGACCTCACGTATTAATGTTGAGAAGGTCTGCTTAATTTTAAAATGGTTTCTATAAAGGTTTTATTGTATGAAATAGAACTTTATATTTTTGCATATGTATAGATAGTAATTATATTTAATGTATAACTATAGCATTAAGGTGAGTGGAATTTGACATTGTCCAAATCTTTTTCATTTTTGAGTGATTAAAAATGAAATGTCCTATCTTTTTATATGTTTGTTTGCTTTTCTTTAATTTTTCAGATAAATATTGAATTTAGCACAGGTTTTGTGGTATTGTACATTATCTTGCCTCATCCATTCCTTTATGTGGGTGGTTCCCAAAACTGTCAGATTATTCTTGCTGCATTTTCTTTTTTTTGATAAGGCAATCATAATATTGAATGTGCAACTGACACATTTTAATTGGTCTTGTAGCAATTGTGGTTTTGCTGTTTGGGGCTGGAAATAATCTTGAGTAATGCAGGTTGGAATTACAAATATAGCTGGTCAGATACCAACAGTAGAGCTCAATATCAGTTTCACTGAAATTAAAATCATACTTGATAAGCATGATAATCAATTTTAACCTAATTCAGTAGGTCAATTTATTTACCTTTGGTGGAGATGGGATAGGGAAAAGTAAAGGGAGGAGTTAATTTTCTTCTAGTTCTGATGTACAGAGATAGTTTTTCTTTTTCTTTCTTTTTTTTTGTTTTGAGACGGAGTCTCGCTCTGTCTCCCAGGCTGGGGTTACCAGGCGCCTGCCACCATGCCCGGCTAATTTTTTTGAATTTTTAGTAGAGACGGGCTTTCACTGTGTTAGTCAGGATGGTCTCGATCTCCTGACCTCGTGATCAGCCCGCCTCGGCCTCCCAAAGTGCTGGGATTACAGGTGTGAGCCACCGTGCCTGGCCTCTAGTTCTTTCATTCTTTAAATCACTTTTATTTGTGGGTGAAGAGATCAGCTATGCATTCTCTTAATCACTTTCCAGGCTAAAGTTGTCTCATATACAGCACACTTCGCATTCCGGGGGCTCAGCAAGTACCTATGACTTTGAGAAGACATGAAACTTTTTTGATAGAATCGACTGCACCTATATACCTCTCTACTGCTGCATCTTTGCTGATGTGAGGTGTGCTTGCAAATTGTAAGCTTTCACACCTTAATGAGTGCTTGCTTACTCAGGTATCTAAAGTAGTACATGGTTTTCATTTTAACCTACAATATATGTCTGGCTATAGCAGTTTAAGAATTACAGATTTACCACTATCACTCATCTGTCATTTGTCAGCCTCACTGAAGCTGGCATATTTGAAATCACCAGTTTGACTAGTGTGTTAACTCTTTGTTTTTCTCTCTAGCTTCTCCAAAATCTATGCCAGAATAGATCATCAGATATGGATTCTATTTAAATCCTTTGCAGAAATGCAGTATCTGTACTACTTTCCTTCCTAGCATAAAGAAAACTACACTTGCCAGCCCTCTTGTAGGTAGGCGATGGCTAGTTCTGACCAGCTAAACATGGGTGGAATTAGTGTGTGTCACTATCACACTATCTCATGACAAACCCCTTTCCTCTGCCACAGCACTGTGCAGGAGGCCTCAGCTGAAATGGTGGAGCCACAAAATCAAAGTGGCTTTGATCTTGAGTCTGTGTAGGTCAGCTGGATCCACAGTGGGCTTTGTATGATGAAAAAATAAGCTTTTAGTATGTTAAACCACTGAGATTTGGTTGTGCTTTTTTGTTTTTAGCCACAGCAGAGCCCATCCTGCCGTGACTGAGTGAAGATTTCGCATTTAACAATTGGCTTTTTATAAGCATGCAGAGAAAAAGAATCATCTGCTTGAACAGAGATGCTATATCTACTGCTGAGTCAAAATAGAAAACTTTCTTTTTAAGGCTTTTTTTTTTGGATTTGAATTTTAAATAAGACTCTTTTAAAATAAAACTTTTATTTTGGTTTTAATATAATTAGGATAATTTGAATTTATCCTTGAGCATGAGAGTAAAAATAGTTTGAGACTTTCTGAATCATTGGCTGATTCTGCCTGAAGGACTTAATCACTTCCATTATTTGACTTCAGGTACAACTTCAGAGGGGAAAAGTTGATGGGATGTGCACATGTTGGCTCATCCGTAGTTCTGATTGGGCCAATTTGCAGGACAGAAAATGACTGTCTAGATTATGATATAAATTTAAAGGAAGCCAGGACATTCAGAGGAAAAGCCAGCATATCATGTTTGCCTTACTTAGTTCTTTCCTTTGCAGTTTTAAAGATAGGCTTTATTTTTTTAGTGCAGTTTTATGTTCACAGCAAAATTTTATGTTCACAGCAAAAAGTACTACAGAGTTTCAGTGTGTCCCCTGCCCTACATATGCACAGCCTCCCCCACTATCCTACATCCCACACCAGAGTGGTACATTTGTTAAAATCAATGAAACTATATTAACATATCATCATTATCACCCAAAGTGCATAGGTTGCATTAGGGTTCACTCTTGGTGCTACACATGCTCTGGGTTTGGACAAACGTATAATTACATATTCCCACCATTGTAGTGTCATAGAGTATTTCCACTGCCCTAAGGTCTTCTCTGCTCCACCTGTTCATCCCTCCCTTCCCTGTAACCCCTAGCAACACTGATCTTTTTACTGTTCATAATTTTTTAAATTGTAAAATATACATAACAAAATTCATCTTAACCATTTTTAATTGTACAGTTCGGTGGAATGGTATTAAATACACTCAAAATGTTGTGAAATTGTTACCACCTTCCATCTCCATGAACTTCATTTGTAAAACCGAAATTTATATCCATTAAACAATAACACCCCCTTTCCTCTTCCCTTCAGCACCTGGCAAACACCATTCTAGTTTGTTTGTTTGAGATGGAGTCTTGCTCTTGTTGCCCAGGCTGGCGTGCAATGGCGTGATCTTGGCTCACTGCAACCTCTGTCTCATGGGTTCAAGTGATTCTCCTGCCTCAGCCTCCCGACTAGCTGGGATTACAGGCGTGCACCACCATGCCCAGCTAATTTTTTATATTTAGTAGAGATGGGGTTTCACTATATTGGTGAAGCTGCTCTCTAACGCCTGACCTCAGGTGATCCACCTGCCTCAGCCTCCCAAAGTGCTGGAATTACAGGCATGAGCCACCATGTCTAGCCTCCCATTCTAGTTTTTTTTTTTCTTTCTTTTTTGAGACGGAGTCTCTCTCTTGTCATCCAGGCTGGAGTGCAGTGGCGCAATCTTGGCTCGCTGCAACCTCCACCTCCCGGGTTCAAGCGATTCTCCTGCCTCAGCCTCCCAAGTAGCTGGGATTATAGGTGCCTGCCACCATGCCCGGCTAATTTTTGTACTTTTAGTAGAGACAGGGTTTCGCCACGTTGGCAAGGCTGGTCTTGAATTCCTGACCTCAGGTGATCCACCCACCTCGGCCTCCCAAAGTGCTGAGATTACAGGCATGAGCCACTGTGCCTGTCCCCATTCTAGTTTTTGTCTTTATTAAAATAGACTCATATAGTGTTTGTCTTTTTGCATAATGTCCCCAAAGTTCACCCATATTGTTACCAGAATTTTCTTTTTCAGGCTGAATACTACTTTATTGTATATACCACATTTTGCTTATCTATTCACCTTTTGATGGACACAGGTTGCTTCCACTTTTTATTGTGAATAATGCTGCCATGAATATGGGTGTACAAATATTTCTTTGAGACCCTGCTTTCAGTTCTTTTGGATATATATTATACATAGAAGTGAGATTGCTGAATCACATAATTATTCTATATTTTATATGTGTGTGTGTGTGTGTGTATATATATATATATATTTTTTTTTTTTTTTTGAGATGGAGTCTCACTTTGTCACCCAGGCTGGAGTGCAGTGGCGCGATCTCAGCTCACTGCAAGCACCGTCTCCCAGGTTCATGCCATTCTCCTGCCTCAGCCTCCTGAGTAGCTGAGACTACAGGCGCCCGCCACCGCGCCCAACTAATTTTTTGTATTTGTAGTAGAGACGGGTTTCACTGTGGTCTCGATCTCCTGACCTCATGATCTACCCACCTCAGCCTCCCAAAATGCTGGGATTACAGGCATGAGCCACCGTGCCTGGCTAGTAATTCTATTTTTAATATTTTGAGGAACTGCCATGGTGTTTCCCATAGCAGCTGTGTCATTTTACATTTCCACCAATAGTGCACAAGAGTTCCAGTATCGTTACATCCCTATCAACGCTTGTTATTTTCTGTTTTTGTTTTTTTTTTTTAATAGTAGCCATCCTGATGGGTGAGACGTGGTATCTTATTGTGGCTTTGATTTGCATTTCCCTAATGGTCTGTCTGTACAGTTTTTCCTGTTCCAGAATATCATTCCTTTGCAATTTAAATGTGAGAATAAATTTATGCTATTGTTTCTCAAACGTTTTTGTGTTACAATACCTCCTTTTGCGTGAGAAATTTCAACTCAAACTTACAAGATCTTTTTCACTTAGGAAGATGATTTAGGAAAGCCACTTAGAGTAAAAGTTTTTAAACAACTGTAACAACTAATTTGCTTCACTGCAACATTTGAGTTTTGTCGAATAAATATTTGGCCAGATTTCCTGCCTGCTATAAAATTTTTTATAACTAGTAACCAATTACCTAAGGGCCTCCAGTGCAGCTACTAAAACGTCTCTGTTTTATTTGGGGGGGAAAAAAACAAAACCTCAATCCAAGCACAAAGAAAAACAAGTACTGCTAAATACCTAGAGTTTGCCCTATCTTTATCTCAAATTAACCAGTTAGTTCCTGAGCTGTAGAAAGAAAACCATTTGAGCTTATAAAACTATTTTAAAGTGATTACGGGGATTTTTAAAAATCTCATACCTTTCAATCATGATTTTTCATACCTTAAAGAAAAAAACCCTACTTTTGCTTTCTGTTCCATGGAGATATTTTTCTTCTAAGACCAGGTTCCAATGAGCAGAGGGCATCACCATTTTGCTCAGTTATTGTACCATTAGCAGTGATTGGTAACCTAAGTAGAGAGACTGTTCCATTACAATGACATACTAAAAGCATCAACTAAGATCTTTTTGTGCCAGCTGCTGGCCTGTCTGAATTAATGCTTTGTTGTTCCGTCTGCAACAAATGATGTCATGCAAGTGATTTATTTTGTAAGACTACTCTGTAATGAAAAACTTGATTGAAGTTAATTGTGGACTGCCTTCATGGTGGTAAGGAGGCTAGGCTGAGGCTGAGCTATGACTAAGCTACTTTACGGTTATTTTACCTCGCTGTCATATAGCAATTAGTCTTCAGCCCTTCCACTTTATTATGCCAAATGACTAGGCAAAACTCTCCTAAACTCCCAAACAACCCACCAAAGCAAAACAACTATTACTAGGAACTTAGAGAAGGAAAGAGGCAAGAATGATTTACTTTGATGCCACCTTCCTTCTGCTAAATTTAAAGACGTGAGAAAATCTAATTTATAAAATTTCATTTGGCAAAAAGAAAAGGTAAAAAGTTTATCTGGAAACCAATTGTCCTACATTAAAGTGAAAAAGGCCAGGCACAGTGGCTCATGCCTGCAATCCTAGCACTTTGGGAGGCTGAGGCAGGAGAATTGCTTGAGGATAGGAGTTCAAGACCAGCCTGGGTAACACGGGAAGACCTCATCTCCTCAAAAAAAATCAAAAATTAGCGGGACATGGTGGCTTGTGTCTGTAGTCCCACCTACTCAGGAGGCTGAGGTGGAAGGATTACTTGAGCCCAGGAGGTTGAGGCTGCAGTGAGCTGTGATGACAGCCTGGACAACAGAGTAAGACCCTGTCTCAGAAAGAAAAAAAGAAAAAGTAAGATCCTTGAGGGCTGCAACTGTTTCTTCATCACTGTATCTCCCCTGACCAGCATGTGATTAGGACATACTAGATAGTCATTGAATAAATTTACTAATGGAATGATACAAGATGAGAGAGAGCTGACACAATATCAGTTTATTTAGTGACTGTATTTTTTAATGTCTCTTTTAGTCTGTTCTTGTGATCTTCATATTCTTTATCTCTTTGGATATTTAAATATATCTTAAAATACTTTGGGATTATTCTGTTAATTCTTGTGGTGGTCCCATCTGTTAGTTCACTAACTCGCATGTGGTTCACACACTTCGACTGCATCTTAATGAGCTGTTTTCATGGGAGTCGGGTGTGTCCAAGACTGTGGAAGTGTCCTTGCGCAGCATGATTTCCAATTTACTTCTTTGTTAAGCCCTGTGGGTTTTGTCAGTTCTGGACAGGTTGAACAGGAGCTGGATTCCCCATGTAAGGACAAGTATGAATTAGGGGAGGCCCTTGTAAGTCCCATTTAGAAACATATGTGGGTGCAGTAGTTAAGACAGCGTGGTATGGTACTGGCATAAAGATAGGCATATAGATCAATGGATTCAAATTGAGAGTTCAGCAATAAAATCTCACATTTATAGACAAGGGTATCAAGAAAATTCAATGGGGAAAGAATAACCTCTTCAACAAATGATGCTGGAACAACTGGATAGCTACATGCAAAAGAATGAAACAAAAATATAGATAAATTGGACTTCATCAAAATTAAAAATTTTGTGCTTCAAAGACACCACCGAGAAAGTGAGAAGATAACCTATAGAATGAGAGAAAATATTCCCAAACCATATACTTGCTAAGTGATTTATATTTATATATCTAGAATATATAAACGTATAAGAATTCTTATAGCCCAAGAACTAAGAAACAAAACAACAAATCACCCAATTAAAATACGGGAAAATTATCTGAATAGATATGTATCCAAAGAAGATACACAAATGGCCAACCAACACATGAAAAGATGCTCATTAGGAAAATACAAATAAAAACCACACTGAAATACCACTTTGGATCCTTTTAAACATGTGTCTGTAATGAAAAAGCAGACAACAAGTGTTGAAGAGGATGTGGAGAAATTGGAACCCTCATACACTGCTGGTGGGAAGGTAAAATGATCCATTTGCTTTGGAAAACACAGTCTGGCAGTTCCTCAAAAAGTTAAATATAGAGTTACCATATGACCAAGCAATTCCACTCCCAGGTATATACCCAAGGGAAATGAAAACATATCCACACAGAAACATGTACAAGAATGTTCATAGCAGAACTATTCGTATTAGCCCCCAAAATGGAATCAATCTGTACTTTCATCAGGTGATAAATGGATAAAATAAAACGTGGTGTATTCAATGGAATATTCAATGGAATATTATTCAGCCATGAAAAGGAACAAAGTAGTGATATGTGCTACAACATGGATGAACTGTAAAAACATTATCCTAAGTGAAAGTAGCCAATCATAAAAGTCCACATATTGTATAATTCCATTTATGTGAAATGTAGAGACAAAGTAGATTAATGTTTGCCTGGAGCTGAGGATGGGGGTATGGAGTGTTGGCTAAGTACCTGATTTCTTTTTGGGGTGATGAAAATGTTCTAAAATTAGATTATGGTGATACTTGCACAATACTCTGAGTGTACTAAAAACCACTGGATTGTGCACTTCATTTTTTAAATTTTTTTTTAAATTTTTATGGGTACATAGTAGGTATATATACTTAAGAGTTACAAGAGATGTTTTGATACACTTATGCAATGTGAAATAAGCACATCATAGAGAATGGGGTATCAATCCCCTCAAGCATTTGTCCTTTAAGTTACAAACAATCCCCTTACACTCTTTTAAGTGTTTAAAGTTATTTTAAAATGTACAATGAAGTTATTATTGACTATAGTTACCCTGTTGTGCTCTCAAATAGTAAGTCTTAATCATTCTATTTTTTTTTTACTCAAATTGTGCACTGTAAATGGGTGAATTTTAAGGCATGTGAATTATATCATCATAAGCCCATTTTAAAAAGTAAAAACAGGCTGGGCGTGGTGGCTCACACCTGTAACCCCAGCACTTTGGGAAGCCGAGGCGGGCGGATCACAAAGTCAGGAGATCGAGACCATCCTGGCTATCGCGGTGAAACCCAGTCTCTACTAAAACAACACAAAAAATTAGCCGGGCGTAGTGGCGGGCGCCTGTAGTCCAAGCTACTTAGGAGGTTGAGGCAGGAGAATGGCGTGAACCCAGGAGGCGGAGCTTGCAGTGAGCTGAGATCATGTCACTGCACTCCAGCCTGGGTGACAGAGCCAGACTCCGTCTCAAAAAAAAGAAAAAACGTAACTCACATGACTTTCCCACCAGAAAGCCACTCCTCAGAAGGCTTCACTAATCAGTGTGAGCCAAGAATAGTGATGACCACCTGAGAGAGAAGCACATCCTCACCAGAAATGGTCACCACCCCCCACCCCGCGGCTCCATCTGCCCCCCAGCAGACTACACAACTACCCCACCCCACTGCAATCCCCTGAAATTTAGTGCTTAATGAGAGCACCCTTGGGACATTTTGAAAGGATTTAAAGAGCAGGGTCGGCCAGGCGCAGTGGCTCACACCTGTAATCCCAGCACTTCGGGAGGCCGAGGCAGGTGGATCGCCTGAGGTCAGTAGTTTGAGAGCAGCCTGGCCAATATAGTGAAACGCCGTCTCTACTAAAGATGCAAAAATTAGCTGGGCGTGGTAGCACACGCTTGTAATCCCAGCTACTCAGGAGGCTGAAGCAGGAGAATTGCTTGAACCCAGGAGAGGAAGTTTGCAGTGAGCTGAGATTGCACCACTGCACTCCAGCCTGGGCTACAGAGCGAGACTCTGTCCCCCCCAAAAAAAAGCAGGATCAGGAATCCTAGGATGCTGCAATTTATGAGACAGTCTTGTACAATAACTAATTGTCCTCTGTCTTTCATGGTTTTAGAACATTCCAGTGGACATTCATGTAGATCAGCAGTCCCCAACCTTTTTGGCACCAGGGAGGAGTTTCGTGGAAGACAGTTTTTTCAGGGACCCAGTGTTGTGGGGATGGTTTCAGGATGATTCAAGTACATTACATTTATTGTGCTTTTATTTCTATTATTATTACATTGTCATATATAATGAAATAATTATGTTAATACAATTACCATAATGTAGACTCAGTGGGAGCCCTGAGTTTGTTTTCCTGCAACTAGATGGTCCCATCTGGGGGTGATGGGAGACAGTGACAGATCATCAGGCATTAGAG
The DNA here is from genome assembly GCF_037993035.2 of Macaca fascicularis. Taxonomy (NCBI): domain Eukaryota; kingdom Metazoa; phylum Chordata; class Mammalia; order Primates; family Cercopithecidae; genus Macaca; species Macaca fascicularis. Next base: position 54,259,289 of record NC_088381.1, read on the forward strand.
TCTCATAAGGAGCATACCACCTATATCCCTTGCATGTGCAGTTCACAGTAGGGTTTGAATCCTTGGAGAATCTAATGCCATCACTGATCTGATAGGAGACGGAGCTCAGGCAGTAATGACAGTGATGGGAAGCAGCTGTAAATACAGATGCAGCATCATTCCCTCACCCACCTGTCACTCAGCTCCTGCTATGCGCCTGATTCCTAACAGGCTGTGAACCAGTACTGGTCTGTGGCCCAGGGGTTGTGGACCCCTGATGGAGATGAAAGGCCTGCTTATGATCATTTGAGCCTAGAATTAAACTCTATTAACCCTAGAATTAAACTCTAAAAAAAAACTATTTTTATACAGTTTTCATGTACATAGCATTTCCAGAAATTCAGCTACTATGTAAATCAAAGGAATGTGATGCTTTGTTTTATTCAGAACATTCTCAAGAGTTATTTGCCATTTAGAAAACCAAGTCACAAATGACATTGCCACTGCCTGCATTTGTCCTTAGCCCATTTGCAGTGCAAACATGTGACCACAGTACTTCAATATGTCTGTGGTAAAGTCATATTCAAGTGTTTACATATTGAAATAATACTCCTTTAATAAAAATTACTTTCCTTTTTTTCCTCCTTTCTATTCTAATTAGAGCATTACACTGTGTATCAGTAAGCCCCCACCCCCACCACCATTTCCACAACAGGAAATAGGGGGGTTCAATATTTGCAGAGTAGAGGGCAGGTTTAAGGGAACCAACTGGGCTTGGTGAGACACCCTGGAATAAGCAACAGCAGAAGTCCTTACTGCCCCTTGTCCTGAAGGGGCCTGGGACAGGTATGATGTTGGTGAAGCCCAGCCCCTCCTCCCCCTACCTCCATGAGCTGTGACCAGAGAGACAGGCCTGTATCTTGGTGGGTCAGGGAATAAATGCCCTCATCTCTTTCCTCCTCTGTTGCATCTCCTGTCTGTGCCTCCCACTGGCCTGCTGCACCATGAAGCTGGAGAGCTAGGGAGGTGGGCTGATGCAATCTGTGGCCAGGGCAGACCAGGCCATAGGAGGATACAGAATAGAGAGGGGAAGAGAAGTAAGCAGTACATATTGATCTTTCTAAATTTTTATATGTAGATAAGTTATACTACCCATGAATTTCATTTCAAGATTGTAAAGCAAATGCTACTACATAATTATAGCAAGGGAGCACTGAATCTCTTTAGGATTGACAATCACTGCCTAGAACCACCAGGGCCTCTAAGGGAAACCAGTTTTGAATAGAGACCAGTCAAAAATGAAGAAGACTGTGTCTTAAATACTGTGTTTTAAATAGTGAAATGAGGGAGCTATAGCCACAAAAACGACAGGCAGGCAAAGGAATCTGACCAAGATATCCTTAAGGAACCAACTTCCCACTAGGAAAGATAGGCTTAACCTAATCACAGTTGGAGGACAATTATTTTTTAAATGTATCAGTTACACAAAATTGCGTGTATAACGTTAAAGAAAAATAATAATGCAGCCTGGATTTACTCATAGAATATATTATATTTAATATTATCAAGTTATGTACAATTATAATTTTAGGAGAAAGATAAGCAGTGAATCTGGTTCTAGCAGAGTGAGAAAGTAATTCTTTGATCATAGAAGTAAAGGTATAACAAGAAGCAAAATGAATGAGGCAGTCTCCACCGAATAGGCTTAGCTTTGGCAAAGATCACAGGGAGTCCTGGTTTCCCACTGCTGCCGTGCGCTGCGCGCTACCCCCTTTCCCATCACTCTTCCCACCCTTGGTCTTCATTTGTTGCCTAACTTACCCTCAATGAATGACAGTTCTTCTTGGTTTGTTTCTCATCCGTGCTGTAAGCTCCCTGACTTCTTTATGTTTCCTTCAGTTTCCGTCAGACATGTAATAGGGGCTAAATGTCTTTTTTTTTTTTTTTTTTTTTTTTTGAGACCTGGTCTCGCTCTGTCGCCCAGGCTGGAGTGCGGTGGTGTGATCTCGGCTCACTGCAAGTTCCACCTCCCGGGTTCACGCCATTCTCCTGCCTCAGCCTCCTGAGTAGCTGGGACTACAGGCGCCAGCCACCATGCCCAGCTAATTTTTTTGTATTTTTAGTAGAGACGGGGTTTCACAGTATTCTCCAGGATGGTCTCGATCTCCCGACGTCGTGATCAGCCCGCCTCTGCCTCCCAAAGCGCTGGGATTACAGGCGTGAGCCACTGCGCCCAGCCCATAAATGTCTTATATGCTTGATTATTTGTTCATTTTCCAATTTGTGGAGGTTTAATCAGTGATTCTCAAACTTGGGGCACATTAAAGACCATCTGGGGAGCTTTTCAAAAATATCGATGCCTGGCTCCCCTCCCTGGAGATTCTGATTCAGATGGTCCAAGGTGGCCCAGGTGATTCTAATAGGCGGCTAGGGTCGAAAGCTCGTTCTAGCTCAGGGCTTCTCAGCGGTGGCACTGTTGACATTTTGTGCAGAATAATTCTTCACGAGGGGCGGGGAGGGCTGTCTTGTGCTTAGTAGTATCTTAGCATCCCTGGCCTCTACTCATGAGATGCTAGTATCTCCCTCCCCCAGCCAAGGTGTGCCAGACAAAAATGTCTCCAGACATTGCCCAAGTGTCCCAGGGGTGCAAAATCACCTTCTATTTAGAACCGTTGGTCTAGTTGCTCTGAGTTGCTTTAAGAGCCTGGTTTTAGGCCAGGCAGAGTGGCTCACGCTTGTAATCCCAGCACTTTGGGAGGCCGAGGTAGGCGAATCACCTGAGGTCGGGAGTTCGAGACCAGTCTGACCAACATGGAGAAACCCCGTCTCTACTTAAAATACAAAATTAGCCGGGCGTGGTGGTACATGCCTATAATCCCAGTTACTTGGGAATGCTGAGGCAGGAGAATAGCTTGAACCTGGGAGGTGGAGGTTGCGTTGAGCTGAGATCCCCTGGGCAACAACACAAAACTTCGTCTACAAAAACAAAACAAAACAAAAAGCCTGGTTTTGAAAGCCCATCGTCTTGTTTTCTGTGTCTGCCTTCACAGGAAGCTGCAGAACAGTGTCTGGGAAAAGCACTGAGCTGATGTCAGAAGTTCTGACTGCCATTCAGTAGTGGGATGTTCAACATTAAAACTGTTGCCAGGTAGCTCTCTCATATTCCCTGGGTCTGTTTCCCCAGCAGAGAGCTAAGGAAGAGGTCAAACTAGTGGATCTTTTCATTTCTTTCCAGCTCTGACATTTTCTCTCTGCCTGCTTTCCCCTAGTAACCGGTTGGAATTGGAGTGTATTTTGCATTAGATACATTTATTGAAAATAATTTTATATTTCCCAGTTAATTAAGAATGAGTTAATTAAATTGCTTTATGTTTGTGACTTTATTGATTTTCCACCTCTACCTCAATAAGTTTCTTGTACACCCTCCCCCATGCCCAACCTCCCAGGGGACAAACTAAAAGTAAGGCCTGACATTGTTTTCATTCCTAAGTTACATAACCAATTTCAGTGTGGAATATGATTTAAACAGACAGGAAGAAACACTGCCTTTTTATGAGAGGAATTTAAAAGTGGAGATGATGAATTTAACAATTTAACTTTCAAAGACAAAAAAAGTCTGTAGGAATTTTTTAAAAAGTAGATGTTATTTTTAAAAAGGGTAAAGCTAGTACTAAATGAATTTAAATGAGCGATTTCCAGTTTGGGGTGTGTGACTTCAAGTGAATCTGTGATAATCCAAAGAGACGCCCGCCCACCTGCCTTTCTTCCTTCAAACGTTGTTTATTGAGCTGTTCACAGGTGAAACATTGTGGTGCAGCAACGCATTGCCCATAGGTTACACTGTGAATGGAGCACCCAGGAGTTGTGCAAAATGGTGGTCCTGAAACACAAATGGCTGCCATGGGGGCCTTGCCCTTTAATAGCTAACTATCAAATCAGAGGAACAGACCTGTATACAACTACCTGTCAAGGAGACAGGTCCCTAAGACCTCCTAGTCAGTCCCAGTGAAGCCTTCCTCACTCTCCCAACCAGAAACCTTGGAGTCTTTGACTCCCCTCTTTCACTTCATGTCCAATCCAGCCACTTCTCGCCATCCCCACTGCCACTGCCTGGGTCATCTCTTGGCTGCATTAACATGATTGCCTCTTCCCCACCCTCCACCTGCTTCTCCATTATTCACTCTCTACAGTGCACCAGAGCATAGAACGCCTGCCACCCTTCCCCATTTCACTCAGGGTAAGAGCCAAAGTCCTTACAATAACTAAGAAGCCCTACAAGATAATCTCCTACTGTTTTCCCCTCATTTACTCCTCTCCCTCCACACTGGACACCATTATAGTTCCTGAAGCACACCAAGTTTCTGCCTCAGGACTTTTGCAGGAGCTGTTGCCTTTCCCAAGAATGTTCCTCCCAGATAGCTGTAGGATGACTGCGTTACATCCCTTAGCTCTTGGTGAAAGTCATCTGCTCCACGCAGCTGCCCTTTACCACCCTATTTAATACTGCAACCTGCCACCCACATACTTAATCCCCAGCCCCTAAACCTGCCCTTGTTTTTTCCCCACAGCACACCACCTTCAAACACACTACATAATTTATTTATAATGTCTGTTTCCTTCCACTAGAATATAAGAAGATCCCGGGGGGCAGGTTTGTTTTCTTCTTTCATATTTCCAAGCACCTAGAACAGTTCCTGGAACATAATAGCTGCTCAAAAAAAACCACTTAGTGAATGAGTGGATGGATGGATGAATGAATGGTTGAAGCCCCTTGGTCTTCCACTATAATTTCATACTTCCACCACAACATTTATGGATCTTCACCCATAAACTGTGAAATCTGACCTTGGGCAAGTTCCTTAGCTTCTCTGGGTCTCTATTTTAATTACTGCTAATTGGGGTTAAGTTCCTGTATTTACCTAATGGGGTCATTGTGTGGATTAAATGAGTTCTTACCTGAAGAATAGTGACTGGCACAAAAAGTCCTCAATAAATGTTAGCTGTTATTACTGTTTTTTTAATTATTAGGTTGGTGCAAACATAATTGCAGATTTTACCATTTAAAAGTAATGGCAGAAACCATGATTCTTTTGCACCAACCTAATTAAAAAAAATATTTAGAGGCGGGGGTTTCCACTATGTTACGCAGGCTGGATTTGAACTTCTGGCCACAAGTGATCCACCCACCTCAGCCTCCAGAGTAGTTGGGACTTCAGACCAGCACCACTGCTCCTGACTCTATTACTGTTGTTCTTAAAGCTGTTGCCCAGGAACAGAATAGGGGCTTGATGTGTGCTGAGGGAAGAAACGAATGACTGAATGAGCTCCTGCCTGCCGGAGAGACTAGCAATGGCTAGAAGGGGGCTGGAATAGCAGGTCAGGTGTGCTGAGCTGGGAGTCTGGGCGAAGCAAAGCTGGGAAGGCAGGTCAGGCGGGGACGGAGGCTCTGTAGCACTCTCCAAGGAGGAGTTTGGATTTGATCCTGCGGGTTATGAGAGAGGAACTGGTGCCCAGATCTGCGTTTTGAGGAAAGTGTGTGGAGAACGGATTATTAGTAGGTGGGGAGATCAGTAGGAGGGTGTAGACGCCTCTGGAAGGGAATAATGGGCCCTTGGGTAGAGCAACTGTTGTGGGAACAGAGTGGGCACATTTTGGCGGCAGAACCATCAACAGGACTAGTCTGATATGCTTCATTAAAAAGCAAACCCTGTATCCACTCCTTCAGTGCAAGCTTAGGAAGCTGATCCACTTTTTATGCTCTACCAGGTAGCAAAAATAAGATTAATAATGAATGATATTGATTCATACCTACCATGAATTTCTAAATAAACTTTAATTTTTATTAATGGGCTCTTTGGGCTTATTAGTCAATAGAGAAGCCAACGGCTTTTCTCCTGGGAGAATGTTTAGACTAGAAAAAGAAAAGGAAATTCTTTCCTTGCTAGGTAATAATAGAAGGATGAGGCAAGCATGGACAAAACACAAAGCAATGGAAAGCTCTGGAACCTGCTGTCATAAAACAATCCTCATCAAACCTCAGCAGGTACTGGCACAACTGCTTTTAAAGGTTAAAATAGGAAATACATACATTCTGGTTAAAGCCCATCTAAGTTCTGATAAGAGCTGATGATGGTTTGAAAACGTTGGCATTTTGGGATCTTGGCAAAGTGACTTTCTAGCGGGGGAGGGGGGAACAAAAAAACAGGGTCAGGGGAGGGGCAAAGCTTTGATAAGGCTGCAAGGTGAGATGAATTCAGCAACTGGAGTTAAGATGCCAAAAGATGAAGGCTCCTTGTCTGCATATATTGGCCACCAATTGACAGCTCTGCCCCTTGAACATAATTGCCTTCCCTCTTGGTCTGGGAAATTTCACAGTTTGTTGTCAGTCTTTGATACTCAGGTGGTGTTAAATATTTTAAAACTAACAGAAACCTCCAAATCCTAACATCTCTTTGCCCTGATGTCAACCCAGATCTGGCTTCTCTTTCTCCAGAGCTGTGATTGTTATTGTTACTTTAAAGTAGTTCTCATCCATTGGATGTCACATATCCTGAAAACCTGTGTTCTCAGAATTTTGAAATTTGCCTTTTTAAGGTCTCTAGGAAATGTCTGCAGGTATTTAACATACGCAGCTGTTTTAAATGCATGATGAGGGCATGACTATGCTTAGGTATTGCCACCTCCAAGACAAGAATGGCTGTTTTCTTGTCAATTCTTTCTTAAGTGGCCAAAATTGGATCCAAAGGAGAAGTTTCCTTTGCTCTCTAAGATAGAATGGTCAGCAAGGGAAGGTTAGATGTGTCGGCTGCTCTGCATCCAGCCCTGTGAGACTTGATTTGTGAGGTGGTGCTGCTGGTAAGGGAGGAAGCCCCTCAGGAAGAAGCCCAGGTAAGCCCAGGCAGCTGTGGATTGCGCAGGCCCACGCACACGCTTTCCTACTGGGCACTTAGAAACAGTTCTGTGCCTTGCAACCTTGCCCTCTTTGGGGATATTTCTCCATGGCCATTGATAAGGTTTGGCTGCGTCCCTACCCAAATCTCATCTTGAATTATAGCTCCCATAATCCCCACGTGCCATGGAAGGAACCCAGTGGCAAGTAATTGAATCATGGGGGGTGGGTTTTTTCCTCTGGTCATCTAGTGATAGTGAATAAGTCTCACAAGATCCAGTGGTTTTATAAAGGGCAGTTCCCCTGCACACACTCTCTTGCCTGGCACCATGTAAGACGTGCCTTTGCTCCTCCTTTGCCTTCCACCATGATTGTGAGGCCTCCCCAGCCATGTGGAACTGTCAATCCATTAAACAAACCCCTTATTCTTTATAAATTACCCAGTCTCTGGTATTTCTTCATAGCAGCATGAAAGTGGACTAATATAGCTGTGTACTCCAGTGGCTCTCAGAATGCAGTTCCAAGACCAGTAGCATCAGCATCACCTGGGAACAGATAGGAATTCAAATACCCAGGCCCCATCCAGACCTCTGGAATCAGAAACTCTCAAGCGAGCCCAGAAATCTGTGGGGTTTTTTGGTTGTTGTTGTTTGTTTGTTTTGAGATGGAGTTTCGCTCTTGTTGCCCAGGCTAGAGTGCAATGGCACAATCTCGGCTCACTGCAACCTCTGCCTCATGGGTTCAAGTGATTCTCCTGCCTCAGCCTCCCGAGTGGCTGTGATTACAGGCACATGCCACCACGCCCGGCTAATTTTGTATTTCAACAAGTTGGTCAGGCTGGTCTTGAACTTCTGACCTCAGGTGATCCGCCCACGTTGGCCTCCCAAAATGCTGGGATTACAAGTGTGAGCCACCGTGCCCGGCCTGAAATCTGCATTTTAACAAGTCTTCTGGGGGATTCTCATGCACAGTCAGAACCATCGATTTCAACATGATTCTATTGGGATGGTTCATCAAATGGCTTTACTTGTAGTTTAGTCTTTATTCTTTGCTTCACAATTCTGTGCACCTGAAGTATCCTCATTGTAAGGCTGCTGTTACCCTGTCAGCAACAACTGTGACCGGAGGGGAGGGTGGAGTGGGGAGTACTATGAAAGCCTAGGGAGAAAAATCTGAAACCTGTGGGGGGCGGGGGGAAGGTGGGGGAAGCTAGCCTTCAATCTTCACACCTTTAAAAGGGGCAAGAACTCACAAGTGAAAAACAACAACATTTACTCTAAAAAGAAAAGCAATTGCTATTTGGAAACAGTGGCAGAGCAAATTGAGGTGATAACCATAAAACATTTTTACTTCTGACAAGAGAGTCCCTTTAGGGCAGGCAATGGTCTGTTAAATATCAAAGGAGCAGACCAAAGACCTGAGGACACTTAATATGGAGAAGGGATGAGCTAGGGAGAGGGAAGGGATGTGGGCTCTGTCTCAAGGAGCCACAGCCCTGTCATGTGGAAGAGGACCAGGAACAGGAGGCATGCAGTGAGCCATGAAAAAACGGTTGGGGGCTCCTTTTGATAAACAGAGCTACCCAACAATTGGATGGCATCTTAGGAGTAAAAAGGAACTCCTGGCACTGGGAGTATGTAAGTCTGTATGGTTGTGTGACAGAGATGCCATAGTAAAGGCAATTTTTATATTAGGCAAGAAACTGCACCAGGGTCAATATTTTGCAGAGTTTAAAAACATGTTTTAAAGCAGAATTCTTTCTTCGAATGAGATAATACACTGTGGTACCACAATTTAAAACAATCAAAGCGGGGCCTCTTTGGTGATCCCTGGGATAGGGATCTGGAGCCCTCCCATGTGGACACCCCTTTGGAATATCCTGGGTGAGTATCAAGTCCTTTCTGACAGGGGCTCCTCTGATTCCGTGGTTCTTTGAGAACTTTCCAAATTGGAAATTCTGCTCCCCTCCCGGGCTTTTCCTGAGCTGCCCACACACTTCCTTGGATGTGGTGTCACCAAGGTGGAGATGTTTACGGGGAAGGGGAAAGACGTGAGTGTGTGCGCTGCTGCAGCCACATACCTCACATGCCCCTCTCCAGGGATGGCACACAGTGAGGGCTTTCCATGCTGGGGTCAAGGATCACAGTGGCAGCAGATGGTAGAGGCTGCAATTTGAGTTTAACTGAGCCTTTCACCACCTTTGGTGCAGACAGGAGAAAAGGCAGGGAGCCCCAAAGCCTGGGCCAATGGGAAGGGCATGGGTAGAATTGGTTTTGCCATGCTGGGGGAAACCCGTCTTGAAGGTAGCCTAGGAGACTGTCAGGGTCTGCCCTGGTGGTGGGATCTCAGAGGTGAACCTGGGGGACTTCCCAGACTCTAAAGGACCCAAATGTGAGAAGGCCCATGGACTTGCCACAGAGGGGAGGGCCGCCAGCCAGGGCCTGCCTTTGTCTGCCCAATACTTGCTGGCTCTGAGTCTGTTTTTTCCAACAGAACCAGAACTTTGTCATAAAATTCTTGGACTACTTGAGTTTCTGGATTAGAAAGTCTCCTCCTCCCCCTACCCCCACAATGATGATAGCTCCAGTCTTTCTCATAAACACCTAACAAGAGTAAAATGTTTTCCCTTCAGAAGGATAACAGAAAGAATAACACCAAGGAGATTTCATTATAGTGCAGCTGCTTCTCTGGTTGGCAAGAGGCACAGCTGTGACCTGGAGCTGTTTTTGTTTATTTGAAAGGAAAGGCAAGACAAGTATTCATTCATTCCACAAACATTTACTGAGCCCATAGAGCCACTGGGCTTCTGTTGGTCATTAGGGATATATATGTATGTATGTGTATGTGTATATAATATACCTATATATTATATATATGTGTGTGTGTGTATAAAATATATAAAACCAGGTCTTGCTCTCTTGCCCAGGCTGGAGTGCAGTGGTGCCATCTTAGCTCACTGCAGCCTTGAACTCCTGGGCTCAAGAGATCCTCCCGCCTTAGCCTCCTAAGTAGCTGGAACTACAAGAGCAGCCACCACACCTGGCTAATTTTTAAATTTTTTTGTAGAGATGGGGTTTTGCTATGTCACCCAGGCTGATCTCAAACTCCTGAGCTCAAGTAATTCTCCAGATTGCGCCTTCCAAAGCACTGTGATTATAGGCATGAGTCACTGTGCCCAGTCACTGGGGATATAAGTCAGCCCCAGCTCTGAAGGTGTCATCAACAAGGAGGAGATGGACATAAGAAAATCACAGCCCAGGTTCTAAAGGCCTCATCTTCTTTTAAAAAAAAAAAAAAAGAAAGAAAGAAAAGAAAAAACAAAGAAAGAAAATCACAGCCTGGAAATCCATGAATTGACACTGATAAGTTCACACAGCCTACAGAGTTAGCCAGGTGAAGAAAAGAAGGACACCAAGCCTTCTAAGCAGAGAGTAGAGCATGTGTGGGCAGCCAGGGTCAGGAAAGTGTGGGCTTTCTCCTGGGTGGAGGGGGCATGAGAGGTGCTAGGTAGAAAGGGCCAGAATGTTACGGGAAAGGGGTCCTGATCCAGACCCCCAGAGAGGGTTCTTGGATCTTGCACAAGAAATAATTCAGGGTAAGTCCGCAGTGCAAAGTAAAAGCAAGTTTATTAAGAAGGTAAAGTGGTGAAAGGACAGCTACTCCATAGACAGAGCAGGACGTTCCCGAAAGTAAGAGGAGGAATGCGTCCACCCTAGGTACAACGCTTGTATATATGGAGAGATGTGCTCTGCTACAAGGGTTTGTGATAAAGAATTAATTTTCTTAATTATGATATTTTGCAAGAATCAATAGTATTATCTTTAAAGCAAAATTAGGAATGCCTTTGTTCTCCAGATATCAGGATATCTGGACATTCCCAAGTCTGGGTCTGTTTAGTAAACATTATTATTTTTTTCCCTTAACTGTAAACATCTAGAGGTCAGGAATGCCTGACTTTCTGAGAATGCAGCCCAGCAATTCCTAGCCCCATTTTCCTAGCCCTCACTCAAAATGGAGGTGCTCTGGTTCGAATGCCTCTGACAAGAAGATAGACCAATATGAGGGGCCAGGCAGGGTCTGGTGGGGGCTGTCTGTTGAGCTGAGTTTGAACTCTATCCTATGAGTGATCAGAAGCTGTTGATGGGTTTTAAATAGGGGAGAGTCTTGACCACATTGGTAATATAGAAAAACTCTGTGAAATAAGGATGTATAGAATTTGCATCTAAAATGAACTCGGATCAAAATACAAAAGGCAAGCCTGTCGCGGTGGCTCACATCTGTAATCCCAGTGCTTTGGGAGGCTGAGGTGGGTGGATCACTTGAGGCCAGAAATTGGAGACCAGCCTGGCCAACATGGTGAAACTCCATCTCTACTAAAAAAGTACAAAGATTAGCCGGGTGTGGTGGCGTGCGCCTGTAGTCCCAGCTACTCACAAGACTGAGCGGGGAGAATCACTTGAACCCAGGAGACTGAGGTTGCAGTGAGCCCAGATCAAGCCACTGCACTCCAGCCTAGGCAACAGAGCAAGACTCTCTCAAAACAAAACGTAACAAAAAAAGGCAATTAGTTGCAGGACTATTTGTAATGAGAAACAGCCCAAATGTCTGTCATTAAGCTGGCTGAATAAACTATCATACAGCCATGCCAAGAAGTACTAGGCAGCTGGAGAAAGGAGTGAAGACTGTTTCTATATAGAATATATTATTAAGAAAAGGAATGTGTGTCTCATAGTTCTCTAAGGAAGGCAGGGATGCAAATATATAAACGTATCAATATATCTGCTTATATTTAAAAGCACACAAGCAATGGAAGGATAAAGCAATGAAAAGTGGCTACCTTTAGGAGGAGAGAGGGAGCAGAATGGAAGACATAGGGATGGAAGCTGGGCTTATTTGAAGATAGCTTGTTTTGTACATGTGACTTTGGAACTGAGTATTTCATAAAAGTAAAAAAATTACATAAAAATGAAACCTAAAAAGAAGCTAATAAACATAATGTGCATCTGGTTGGTGGAGTCAGCACACAGATGAACTGTTCTAAACACAGTAATTTGACTGTACAACCCCAAAACGATATAGCTTGCAGACAAAAATAACTGCAAATGCACAAACAAAAATCTTAAATTGTTTTCAACAGTCACTTGGCTGATGGGAGACTTGGTATTGGTGTTCTGAGACTGTTGCGTGTAATGGGGAAAGAAGCAAATGAGAAATTATGTGAAATTTTAATTCTGGAATTCCTGGTGTTTTTGAGAAATGAGATTCTGGACATGGGAGAAAGGAGGTGCAGATGGAAGAAGGAAGAGGTTGTGCAAACACCCTATAGACCTAAATTTAATTGAAAGTATCAATATGAACTTATGATGTGCTTTATATTTATATTGAGAAAAAATGTATTTCCTAGTTCTGACCTCAGAAAATACCTAGGAACAATAAGCATTTCAGTAGCTATGAGCACCCCAATGCCTAGATTGTATTCTTGAAATATACCCAGTAAAAGAACTAGTGTTCCCTGAAAAAGTAATTGATTCCAGGTCTGAGACAGGAAATGGACAACAGGGGACTGGAACATTGGCCATATCAGATGGCAAGAAAGTTCTCTAGGACACCTAGGGTGGGGTCCAAAGGACTCAGGAGTCAACTTGAAGAGGCCCCTTCTGGCCAAAGATGGGACCATTTTTGCATCAATAAAGGTAAAAATTCCAAAGGATTGAAGCACATCAAATATGTTTAACTCCATGAGTTCATAATGATACTAAAACATATCTAATTGGTCACCTTTGGGGTATTCAGTGGTTCATAAACTGATAAAGAGAAATAATTGAGCATTTATGCTGCCTGTACTGTACAAACTACTACTGGGTAACCAAATAGTGGATAAGGAGACATTCTCTTTATAGAAGTAATTCAGCTCATAAATCAAGAAGAAATGGTAGAATTAGAATATCACCATGTGGCAACCCCTAATTAATGGATAGTGGCATTGATCAGCAATATCTGCTAATATCACAAATTGAGATAACCGGACCTCATAGGCCTCCTATGAAGTACTCTTGCCAAAAATTGGACCTAAATCTGGATTCAAATGGCAATTTACAGGAAATACATGAGATAGAAGAAAATATTAAAGGACAAAACGGGTATGCAATCAGTCATTCTATACTGTGGGAAGCTCTACAGGATAAATGATCTAGTTTCTTTCTCTTTTTTTTTTTTTTTTCTTTTGAGACAGGGTCTCCTCCGTCACCCATGCTGGAGTGCAGTGGCATGATCACAGCTCACTACAGCCTTAACCTCCCAGACTCCAGTGATTCTCCTCCCTCAGCCCGCCTGAGGAGATGGGACTACAGGTGCACACCACCATACCTGGTGAATTTTTGGTTGTTTTTGGCAGAGATAGGGTTTTGCTATGTTGCCCTGGCTGGTCTCGAACTCCTGGGCTCAAGTGATCCACCCTCCTCGGCCTGTCAAAGTACTGGAATTACAGGTGTGAGCCACTGCACCAGGCCTAATTATCTAGTTTCTTAAACAAATAGGCTGTAAAGAAAAGCGAATAGAAATGTGGAGGAAACTCATAGTTAGAATCACAACCTGCAAAACTTATTTAGATCAAGATTCAAACAATCTAAACAAAATAAAAATATTTTTGGTGACATATAAAACACCATTAGAAATTTGAACAGTGGCTGGATATTTGATTACATTAAAATTATTGTTAACTGTTTTTAGGTGTGATGTTGTGGCTATGATTTTTTTCAAGAGTTTTAAAGGGAGAATACTTCTCAAAACTCTCTTCAAAATCATCCTACTTCACCAGTTTCCTCTCTGCTTAGAATAAGCTTGTTATTTCAAACTTAGGGCCAATGCAATGTGAAGATGAAAAATAATTTGAGGAGCAAAATATATCGTGGATATACATACGTAAAAATATAGCATGTATACTTACATTCCCAGTTAAGTATAGTATTCCTAAGTCAATTTATAGAATTTTCAAGCACATTTAAAAAATAGTACTGAATTATTGAAAATACCACCGAAATTCCTTCCAGCTATGTGACTATGCAAAAGTTCCAGATTAAAAAGTCCTTAACATAAGAGAGATGTTATGTAATCATCTCTGCCTATGAAGTTAGTGTCCAGATTTTAGACAAAAACCTTCACCTCATATCCTAAAAATAAGTATTTTAAGTCTTTTCCGTACAGGTGCCAGAGAGTCATGTGTTCGTTTTAACACCAGAGGCAATAACACAATGCTAAAAATAAGCACGTGTCTATGCATGTATTTTTAACGTACAGGAATGGCATTATGTATAATAATCTCACCTGGTTTCCTACTTTTCTCATTAAACACTTTGATTTTAAGATAGAGCCATTATATCCATAATGCGGGTACTTGCAGCACATCAACCCCACTTTCCTTATCTACTCCTAAGATAGATCCATTATATCCATAATCCGTGTGCTTGCAGCACATCAACCCCACTTTCCTTATCTACTCCCAGGCGGGTGGACTCTCCGGCTGCCCCTCACTCCCTCATCACAGGTACAGGAACAGAATTTCTGAGTCATAAGACTGATACGGACGTTTCAGTGTGGAAAACTGCTAGCACGGCAGATGCCAAAACCCCTTTCCTGTGCCTGAAAGAGACCTTCTGAAGGTATGAAGAGCAATAATGTCTCCCATCCCCCCTGTAGCTCCAGAAATAACTCTCGAAACAACAGGATTTGGTGTAGAAAGGTTACAGCTGAGAGGCCACCAGTCCCCACCCGTCTGCTCTGGGAGAAGTTATCTCGAGGTCCAGTTAAGCGGCCCAGCAACTCCGAAGGAGTCGCTGGAAAGTCCTGCACACCAAGCTTGCCCCTTCTCCGTAGCTCGGGGTAGGAAGCAGCCACCTCTTGTCTCAAGACTGAGAAGGCCTGGGGCAGGGCGGGGCAGGGCGGGGCAGGCAGAAGACTTTAGGAGGGACACCCTGGGATGAGGTGGTACCTCGATCTCTGCACCTGCTCCTACACCTGCCCCTGCACCTGGGGTGGGTCTGAGGGAAACAGCGTCACTAACTGTTGGACTGAAGTCACCACAGGAAGCTCAGCCTTCTTGGGCTAAATAAAATTCAGAAATGTCCAGGCTGGCTGTGACACCAAGCTCTTCAAGCCCTGACATAGGGGGTCTAGGGGGCTCTTATTGACTTCTGCTGCCCCACCTTCCTGGCCTCTAGGGGGCGCTGTTCCTCCAGCAGCCAAGAATCAGCCTGAACCAAGGGCAGCTGCCAGGTGACAGCTCAGAGCGGGGTGGGGATGGTAAAGACCATTCAGATAAAGGCTTGGGGAAGAACAATGGAAATTGTTCCAGGCAGTACCCAAACCTGGAAAACTCTTTTGGGGCACAGCTTGGGTATCTCCTGCCTTGATCCCAGTGCCATCTTTCTCCCCTGGCTCCAGGAGTTCTTCCTATTCGTCCAGATTTTCCAAATGCAGACCAAGAGGGATTGAGCTCTCCCCCACCCTGCCTGGCCCAGAAGTTCCATTTCCTACCTCCTTCTAGCAGGGGAGCAGGGGCCTTCTTTAGTGGCCCCCAGGATGGCCCTGTCTCAGAAAGACACAACCACGACATCTGTGTATAATAGACACCACCACACAGTAAGTAGTGGGAGGATGGGGTGCGGAAGGACTTTTATTTGTCCTTTAGGCCCTTAACCCGTGGCATGACTCTGATGATTAAGGACAGTCTGGGACAAGTCCAGTGAAATCAGGGTAGGACAGTGAGGAGGTGAGTAGAATCCCATGGGGGTGTGAGTGCCTCTGAGGCAACCTAGAGCGGAAGTGGAAGGGGTGGCAGACCCTTAGGAAATAAGCATGACCCCCTGGCTGGGTAAGGGCATCCACTATGAGGGTAATAGTCACTCATTCATCCCACAACCGTTTTTGATGTCTGTATGTGCCAGGTACCATGCTAGTTGCAGGATATAATTGTGAACAAGTGATGTATGGGTCTTAGTGTTGAAGAGCTGACATTGGAGGATATCAGAGACAAACAAGTAAGCAAATACAGCATTGTTAACTGCAGTAAGAATGAGGAGGACAGACACAGGCCCATATGGAGGGCTGGGTGGCTCCTGGCATCGGGGCCATATGTAGCTCGGCTTGGGATTCAGGGTCCTAACTCCAACTCTGGCAGGCTGGAGGAAGAGTCCCACATCCAGATGCAGTGGCACTTATGGGTCTGAAAGATATAAGCCCGGGTCTAGGGGCTGAGTGGTCCTGTATGCCAGGGGCCATGCCAGGCACTTCACCATGTTAATGTGCTTCATCCAGAGAGGAAGCCGACCACCAGAAAGGCTTGTGAGATTGACTGCTGGATGCCTTCTTATTCTCCCCTTGGGTCAGGACTGACCCCCTGATGGCGTGAGGCTGAGGCTGGCCAGCAGGGAGGCCAAGCTGTTGGATCAGAGGAAGGCGATGTCAGACGCCAGCCCCTGTCACCCACCAGCTCTTCCCTTCCCACTGTCCCCGGCTGGCCCTGGCCCAGCCTCTACGGCATCCTCATCTTCCTCCCTGCCTCCAGCTCACCCTGCCCACGTATCCACTAGGGGCTGCCGTTGTTTCTCTGATTAGTTACTGTTTTGCTGCCAAATTAATGCTTCTAAACCATATTTTATAACAGCAGCCTTCATCTGCAGAGGATCTTTGAAAATACTTGGCTTGGCATTTAAAGTGGTTCAAAAATGTGGTCTTACTGAATTTTTACAGCTTTATTTCTCCTTTCAGAGGTGCATCCTGCATGTATATCAAACTGTGGGTGCTCATCCCTCCACCACACCTATGCTCGGTTGTCTTTCTCTCCCTCAATCCCCCACCCCTAGCCCTCCTGCATCCCTCTGGGTAATGAAACAGCCCCTCATTCAGTCAGCCAGTCTTGCATTCAGCAGGCTCTGCAGGCTCCCACTCTGTGCCCGCCATTCCTGGGCAGCACTCGGAACCCCCCTGCTCTGACACCTCATCCACTTGTTTTGTGATCTTATTAATCTTCATTTATTAACTCCTGCATGAGACCTTATCCTTCTGTTCCTCTGAATTGTAATCCTTCAAGGGCAGAGGCTGCATCTTGCCCATTCCATGGCCTCATGGTTACCTGCCTGTGGCAGGGGTCAATAAATATGCCACATGACCTGGACAAACATGGGCTCTGGAAGGAAAGCACTGAATACTGGCCTGGGGGCTGGAACTCAGTCTCAGTTCTGCCACTTAAATGTTGGGTGGTCTCTGGAACATTACTATCTTTTTCTGGGCCCCAGGATCCCAGCTATAACATGCAGCTGCCATCCGTGTCCTGTTTACCTTACTAGGCTAAGGTGGGAGACTGTGCAGGTGCGGGCTGTTATTATAAGGGTTTTCGCTGTGGGTGGGGTGTGTACTGGAGTAGGGGGACATATTGTGTTTCTTGGTGCCTCTTGGCCATAAGACCTGAGCAAAACCAGCATGAAGCCCCTCCACAACCCTCAGATGCCAACCCAGGGGGTTAAGGCAGGGGGATGTGAGGCAATGGCCAGCAACCCCATGCACACCTGTTTATGTGAGTTGCAGATGAGGTACTCTTATGCTCCCAGGGCTTTCTGCCATTGTTGAGGAGGAACAGGAGCTCTTCTCCAGCCAGGTGAACATGGCCTTGCTTGGCAAGCTTGCAGTCCTACATTCTGGTAGGTTCCAGGCTGCTTCCAGTAATTCAGGGAGGCTGGGGAGGGATGAGTTGGGACATTTTATTATTATGGACTATCTGAGTGGAAATGGATAGCTGAGCCCTCTGAGGACCCGCTGCATCATTACCCAGAGGGGAAACCAAGGCTCACACAGGAGAAGGGGCTTGTCCAAGGTCACTTCTGCAGTCTTGTCTCTAAGACAAGAATATGGATTTTGGAGACAGGGAGATTTGAATTCTGCCAGTTACTAGCTATAAGAGCTTGAGCAAATGTCAACCCCTGAGGCTTAGTTTCTGCAAATGTTAATGAGGAATCACAATTCTGATATTTTATTGCTATGAGGATTAGAGGAAATGATAGATGAAAAGCCTGCTCCTGAGAAGGACCTTCTTGTTTCTCAGGCAACAAAACTGCCAAAGGCTTTAGGAAAGAATCCTAGTGGGCCGTGGGTTGGGGGAACTCTGATTTCAAGGAAGTGAGTGGCTTGGGATCTGGCCCAGCCTTCCCGTCCTTTCCTTTCATCCATCTGCTCATTCATTCCACAGATGTGGATTGAGCATCCGCTCAGGGCCAGATTCTGTCCTGGATGCTACTTTATCAAAGAGAACTAAGACCCAACTGCTCCCCACCTTAAATGCTCACAGTCCAGTGGAGAGAGAGAGAGAGACAAGGCAAAGAGACACTGTCAGAATAAAATTGCTGTTAGAGGTGTGTGCATGACACAGCGGGAACCCTGAGGAAGTGGAGCTCCTGAAGAGTCACGCTTCTTTTTTTTTTTTTTAACTGCAGAGCACTTTTTTATGGTTGAGACCTACCTTTCTGTATAATTTTATAACCTGCTATTTCTTCTTAATTTTTTTTTAGAAACTCACTATGCTGCCCAGGCTGGAGTGCAGTGGCTATTCACAGGTGCAGTCCCACTGATCAGCACGGGAGTTCTGACCTGCTCCATTTTGGATCTGGGCTGATTCACCCCTCCTTGGGCAACCTGGTGGTCCCCGGCTCCTGGGAGGTCACCTTATTGATATCAAACTTAGTGCAGACACCCAATCAGCACAGCACACTACAGCCCAGAACTCCTGAACTCAAGTGATCCTCTTGCCTCAGCCTCCCGAGTAGCTGGGACTACAGGCACACACCACATCCAGCTATTATTATTTTTAATTAACATGTAGTAATTGTACATATTTATGGGATACAGTGTGCTATTTCAATACATGTATATGATCCATAATGATCAAATCGGGGTAATTAGCATACCTATCACCTCAAACATTTATCATTTCTTTTTTTTTTTTTGTGATGGAGTCTCATTCTGTCACCCAGGCTGGAGTGCAGTGGCACGATCTCAGCTCACTGTAACCTCTACCTCCAGGGCTCAAGTGATTCTCCTGCCTCAGCCTCCCAAGTGGCTGGAATTATAGGCACTCACCACCATGCCCAGTTAATTTTTTTATGTTTAGTAGAGACGGGGTTTCACCATGTTGGCCAGGCTGGTCTTGAACTCTTGAACTCAGTGATCTGCCTGCCTCAGCCTCCCAAAGTCCTGGGATTACAGGCATGAGCCACCACGTCCAGCCCATTTATCATTTCTTTGTGCTGGGAACATTTAAAATCCACTCTTCTAGCAATTTTTAAATATACATTAAATTGTTAATTATAGTCATCCTAGGGTATTATAGAATGCGAGAGCTTATTCCTCCTATCTAGTTGTGATTTTGTATCCTTTAACCTCTCACTATCCCCCACCCTTCCCAGGCTTTAGTAGCTGCTATTCTACTTTCTACTTCTATGAACTCAACTTTTTTAGCTCCCACATATGAGTGAGAACATGCGGTATTTTTCTTCCTGTCCTTGGCTTATTTCACTTAACATAATGTCCTCCATGCTCATCCATATTGCTGTGAATGTCAAGATTTCATTCTTTTTTCTGGCTGAATAGTATTCCACTGTGTATGTACACCAGATTTTCTTTATCCATTCATCCATTGATAGACACTTAGATTGATTTCATATCTTTGTTATTGTCAATAGTGCTGCAATAAACATGGGAGTGCAGATATCTCTTCAGTGTACTGATTTCCTTTCCTTTGGGTGTATACCCTGTAGTGGGACTGTGGGATCACATGTTAGTTCTATTTTCAGATTTTTGAGGAAACTTTATACTGGTTTTCATAATGGCTGTATTAATTTACATTTCCATGAATAGCATATAAGACATCTCCTTTCTCCACATCCTCAGCCTTTGTTATATTTTGTCATTTTAATGGTAGTCATTCTAACTGGAATGGGATGATATCTCATCACCATTTTGATTTGCATTTTCCTGATGATTAGTGATGTCATACATTTTTTCATATACCTGTTGGCCATTTGTATGTCTTTGAGAGATGTCTATTCAGCTCATTTGCCCATTTTGAAATAAGATTTTTTTTTTTTTTTGCTGTTGAGTTATTTGATTGAGTTCCTTGTGTATTCTTGATGTTAGTCTTTTGTCAGATGGATAGTTTGCAAATATTTTCTCCCATTCTGCAGGCTGTCTCTTCACTCTGTTGCTTGTCTCCTTTGCTGTACAGAAGCTTTTTAGTTTGATCTAATTCCATTTGTCTATTTTTTGCTTTTGTTGCCTGTGCATTTGAGGTCTCCATTAAATCTTTGCCCAGACCAATCCAATGTCCTGAAGTGTTTCCTATATGTTTTCTTCTAGTAGTTTTAGTTTTTTCTTTTCTTTTCTTTTCTTTTCTTTTCTTTTTCTTTCTTTCTTTCTTTCTTTCTTTCTTTCTTTCTTTTTCCTTCCTTCCTTCCTTCCTTCCTTCCTTCCTTCCTTCCTTCCTTCCTTTCTTTCTTTCTTTCTTTCTTTCTTTCTTTCTTTCTTTTTTCCTTCCTTCCTTCCTTCCTTCCTTCCTTCCTTCCTTCCTTCCTTCCTTCCTTCCTTTCTTTCTTTCTTTCTTTCTTTCTTTCTTTCTTTCTTTCTTTCTTTCTTTCTTTCTTTCTTTCTTTCTTTCTTTCTTTCTTTCTTTCTTTCTTTCTTTCTTTCTTTTTGCATAGCTAGCTGAGGTTTTCTTTTGGAAAAAAAGATCAAATTGCTTTGTAGCTGGAGGCATCGCCAAGGGGGAGTACCCCAGCCAGTTAAGTCTCCCACCACAAGTGGGCTTTGGCTCCCCCACAGGCTCTGGGGCAGCCACAGGAGGGATAGGTTGGGCGGGGCTGCCATGGTCGTTCACTTGGGCAGGATGTCAGAGGACTTGGACACCAGCTTCCCATCGCAGGTCTCCATCTTCTTCACAACCATGGCGCTGGTGGAGCTGGTGTGGCTGAAGGAGCTGGAGCCCCCGCCAGAGCCAAAGCTGGAGCCCAGGCCATAAGCTGAGGCTGGGGCTTGTGATGCCCTTGTAGCCTGAGCTCAGCCCATTGGCATAGCCACTGGTGGTCTTCGTATGGATACTCATGTTCTGCATCCCAGATGCCAGCCGGCTCTCCTCGCCCTCCAGCAGCTTCCTGTAAGTGGCGATCTCCATGTCCAGGGCCAGCTTGATGTTCATCAGCTCCTGGTACTCAGGCAGCTGCTGTGCCATGTCCTGCTTGGCCCACTGCAGGGCAGCCTCCGGCTCGGACAGCTTGGCATTGGCGTCCTTAATGGCCAGCTCCCTGTGCTGCTTGGCATCTGCGATGGCAGCCTCCAGGGAAGCCCTCTGGCCTTTGAGGCCCTCAATCTCAGCCTGGAGCCAGCTGATGTTCTGGTTCATCTCCGAGATCTCAGTCTTTGTGTGCTGCAGGTCATCCCCATGCTTCCCAGCCAGCATCTGCAGCTCCTCATCCTTGATCTGGTGCATGCTGTCAACCTCAGCCCTGCTGCGGTTGGTGATCTCCTCGTACTGTGCCTTGACCTCAGCTATGATGCTGTCCATGTCCAGGGAGCGGCTGTTGTCCATGGACAGCGCCACAGACCTGTCCGAGATCTAGGACTGCAGCTCCTGGATCTCCTATTCATACAGCTGCCTGAAGAAGTTGATCTCATCAGTCAGTGCTTCCAGGCCAGACTCCAGCTCTACCTTGTTTATGTAAGCTTCAACCACATCCTTCTTGATGAGGACAAATTCATTCTCCATCTCTGTACGCTTATTGATCTCATCCTCGTACTTGTTCTTGAAGTCCTCCACCAGCCCCTGATTGTTGCCAAGCCCTGCCAACAGCTTCAGCGTCTCCTGGCCCAGAGTATCCAGCTGCTGCCAAAGGTTGTTGATTTAGCTCTTGAACGTGTTGTCCACGTTGCTCCGAGCTGTATTGTGCTGCTGCAGGAGGCTCCACCTGGTCTCCAGCATCTTGTTCTGCTGCTCCAGGAACTGTACCTTATCGATGAAGGAGGCAAACTTTTTGTTGAGGCTCTTGATCTGCTCCTTCTCCTGGGTGTGCGTGGTCTGGATGTTGGGGTCCACCTCCAGGTTAAGGGGGCTCAGCAGGCTCTGGCTGACCGTGACAGCAGTAATGCCTCCCATACCACTGGCCCCGCCACAGCCTCCGCCCAGGACACCCTGGAAGCTGCTGCTGCCCACTCAGGAGAAACTCGAGGAGCTGATGTGGGCACTGGGCCCACTCGTGTAGGAGCAGCTGCTGAAGGCCTGGGGGTCAGAGATGGATGCCTTATAGGGCTTCTAGGTCACCCTGATGGACATGGTGAAGGCAGGCAGGCTGAACCAGGCAGGGATTCAAGAAGGAGCAGAGAAACTGCTTCTAGTTCCCTTCTAGTAGTTTTCTAGTTTGGGGTCTTACATTTAAGTTTTTCATCAATTTGGATTTAATTTTTTAATGATGACAGATAAAGATCTAGTTTCATTTTTCTGCATATAGATATCCAGTTTTCCCCACACCCATTTATTAAAGAGACTGTCCTTTCCCCCAAAGGACATTATTGGCACCGTTGTGGAAAATCAGTTGACTATAAATACATGGATTTATTTCTGGGTTGTCTATTCGGTTCCATTGGTCTATGTGTCTGTTTTTATGCCAGTACCATGCGGTTTTGGTTATTATAGCTTTTTTTAGTACATTTTGAAGTCCATTTTTTTTAGTACATTTAAAGCTGGAAGTGTGATGCCTCCAGCTTTATCATTTTTGCTTAGGATTTATGTGGCTATTCAGTCTTTGTTAACCTGCTTTTTTTGTTGTTATAGATAGGGTCTCTGTAGCCTCCACCGCCCCTGCCCGCCACACTGTCCCCCCACCCCCGCCGCCCTGGGCTTAAGTGATCCACCCACCTCAACTTCCCAAGTAGCTGCGTCTACAGGCACGCCACCACACAGGGTTGATTTTTGTATTTTTTTGTAGAGACTGGGTGTTCCATGTTGCCCAGGCTGGTCTCGAACTCCTGGGCTCAAGCAATAAGCCTGCCTCAGCCCCCTAAATTGCTGGGATTACAGGTGTGAGCCATCACACCCAGCCTAACCTGCTATTTTTATTTGGTATTATATAATAAACATTTGCCCTATAATATTATAAAACTCTTGGTAAACATTTTCAATGTCTGAGATGTATTTTCTGCAATGCAATGCCATAGTTTTTAGGTTTTTGGTTTTTGTTGTTTTTTTTTTTTTTTTTTGAGGGGTGGTGGTCTCGTTCTATCACCCAGGCTGGAATGCAGTGGTGTGATCATGGCTCACTGCAGCCTTGACCTTCTGGGCTCAAGTGATCCTCCTACCTCAGCCTCTCAAGTAGCTGGAATCACAGGTGTGCAACAACACATCCAGCTAATTTTTTGATTTTTTTTTTTTTTGAGACAAGGTCTTGCTACATTGGCCGGGCTGGTCTCAAACTCCTGGGCTGAAGTGGTCTGCCTGCATCAGCCTCTCAAAGTGCTGGGATTACAGGTGGAAGAAGTAGTCTTGGACATTTAGGTTGTTTTCAGGATTTTTCTTTGACAAATAATACTGTTACAAATATCTTTGTACAGAATTGTTTCCCATGATTCTTATTTCCTTGGGGTAGATTTTTTAGTCATGGAAATTCTGGACACAGCGTATGAACATTTTAAAATCTCTCAATAATCCCGTGATACTTATGGCCTGAGTGACTTCCTGAGATGGGTTTCTGGTGTGTCCAGTCGCAGTTATGGCCTCGTCCTTGCATCTGTGTGGAGATATGGGAGTTACAGAAGAAGAGAAGGTGGGCATGGAATGTTTTGAATCACATGGCTCTGGGGTTCTTACTAATCACATGGCTGTGGCCACATGGCCTCATCCTCCTGAGATTCATTTCCTCATCTGTGTGATTGAGGTGATAATACTACCCTCAAGCAGTTTTGTGAGGACCAAGGCCAGTGAATGCGCAGCACACGGCTCAGGGCCGGGCACACAGAAGAGCACAGCAATTGTTTATCACGATAGCATGGCATCTCCTTGGTTGGGACTGGTATAAACGTTTGGTCTCTGGAAGTTGATGCTGCAGAGTGAGACCCACCAACCCAGGCATGTGTGTCCCTACATTGACCCAGCCAGGGCCCCCAGGATCCCTTCAGACAGATGGGCAGAAAGCAAAAACCAACACCAAGGTCCGAGACCAGAGAAGGTGAGCAAAGGGCTCTGAGGGCAGAACAGAGTGGGGAAGTGATTGTCAGGCTGCCTGGGAGAGGAAAAAACGGGGACTGGGAAGAAGTGGGAGGGAGAGAGCTTGGTTGCGGGGAGGAGGAGTGGACAGGAAAGGTCAAGATCAGAGGATGAAGTCCAAAGGGAAAGGTTGGTTCAGTACCAGGACATAAGGTAAATCCAGTTACTAGGTGGCCAGAGGAATAGGCAGGAATGGATCCCAGGAAGTTCTGACACCCAATGCCTGATTCTATGACTAGCTCACTGTGTGACCCTGAACAAGAACCTCACCCTTACTGTGCACTGGTTTACTCATTTGCAGAAGTTCCTGGGTGTCCTTCCGTCTTGGACAACCTCTGGCCTGGCAGTGTCCTGAAGAGATTGATGATCCTCCATCTGGCCCTCCGCATAAGTTTAAAAATCTAGCAGCATAGTTCCTCTGCAGGAGACAGGAGACAAGTGTTGGTATAACCGAGTGTCTTGGAGCAATGGGAAGCCTTTTCCGGAGGATTATTGGAAGAAAATCCAGGGGAAGGGGGCTTGCTTAAAGAGAGTGACCACAGCCAGAGCAGAACAGGGTGTGGGTGAGAGGGGTGCAGAGGGGAGGGGGTGGGGTGGGAGGGGAGGCGGGGGTTGGACAGAGGGATCACGGGTGAGAGGAGTGCAGAGGTGGGAGGTGCCCAGTGGTGAGCCCCAAGGCAGGGCGAGAATTGTCCTGGGCTCCCTGCCATTCACACTGTCTCTTAATGAAGATTAGAAAATGTCGCCTGCTTTGGCTGATGAAGTCTCATGTTTATATCACTTGACTAGAAGAATAAGGTCTCATTGATACCCTTGTGTTTCAGGCTGGGTTCTGCAGAAGCAGAAACACTGAGACAGAATTTGGGGCACATGATGTTTATTAGCAGTCAACAGCTGTGAAAGGAGGGGGAAGCAGGCTTGGGCAGAGGGAAGTTGACCTGTGCTGCGGCTCAGCAAAGTCTCAGCTAAACCAGCAGTGTTCATCAAAGCTGTCCAGCATCAGGTCTAAGTGGATGGGCCTCTATATTCCTGCCACCATCAGTCACCAGACGTGGGCTACCCCTGAAATGGCATAGCCTGAGGTGAGCTGGCCCTCAGCAGTGGCGGCAGGCTCTGCAGGAACTGAAAGCTGAGACTGTCTGATGACCTCTATCCCTGCAGCTGAGCAGCAGGTCCTTCCTTGAAGGGGGAATCTGGGCTGCACATCTCCATGTCTGTCACACTTTAAGCAGTGAACCACCCTCTCAATTGTACATGGCAGAGAGACAAACTTTAGAGAATACAAACATATGCTTTGGACAGATGCTTTGATAAATGTGGATAGGGAAAATAAAACAAGTCATTGTGTTTGTATTAAAGGAGTCCCAATTAGGAGAGTCAGATTCTCTGAGTCCATTGCTTCCTGATTTTCTGGCCTGGCAGTTTTAAAATGTCTGGCTTGTCACATCTCACCACTTCCCTCCCCTCATGCTGTGCTAGCTCCTGGGCCTGGTAATATGCTTTCTGCTGCATGAAGGTGCTGCGTCATTCTTTCGTTCTGTTTAAAGCAAAGAGCATTGTTTCCCTTCTTTTCCTATTTCTGTGGGATTTGGCCATGAGCCTTGAAGTCGGGAGTAGGAGGTAACCCGAAAGACATGGTACCTGAATCCTCAAGAGGAGGATGCATCTGGCTTCAAGGCCTTCAGTGCCCTGCTAGTGCTCTTAGCTTGAAGTCCAATCCCTCAGCCTGGGATGAAGTGCCTGATGAGCTGGGCTGCTTCTTCCCAGCCTGGCACAGAATGGGGGCTCAGTGAGTAAGAATGAGGAAAAATACCGGGCACAGTTGCTCACACCTGTAATCCCAGGACTTTGGGAGGCCAAGGCAGGTGGGTCACCTGAGGTCCGGAGTTTGAGACCAGCCTGACCAATACAGAGAAACCCCGTCTCTACTAAAAATTTAAAATTAGCCGGGCATGGTAGTATATTACATGCCTATAGTCCCAACTACTCCGGAGGCTGAGGCAGGAGAATCGTGTGAACCCAGGAGGTAGAGATTGCGGTGAACCAAGATCGCACCATTGCACTCCAGCCTGGGCAACAAGAATGAAACTGTCTCAAAAAAAAAAAAAAAAAAGGAAAAATGCTTATTTCTGTTAATATGATAATAATAAAAGGACACATGTTTCTCTAGGCTCCACCAAACCATAGGTACTCATAGCGGCTCAGTACCAGCGATAAGCTAAAGTTGCTTGGCTCATCTGTTCATACAAAACCTCAAGTGTCGGTCAGGCGCAGTGGCTCACACCTGTAATCCCAGCACGTTGGGAGGCTGAGGCAGGTGGATCACTTGAGGTCAGGATTTCAAGGCCAGCCTGGCCACCATGGTGAAACCCCATCTCTACCAAAAATACAAAAATTTGCTGGGCGTGGTGGCAGGTGACTGTAGTCCCAGTTACTCAGGAGGCTGAGGCAGGACAATCACTTGATCCTGGGATGCAGAGGTTGCAGTGAGCTGAGATCGCGCCACTGCATTCTAGCCTGGGCGACACAGTAAGACTCCATCTCAAACAAACAAAACAAACCAAAAAAATCCTCAACCGTCTCCTCAAGGTCTACTCCAAACAATTTCTAGGAAATAAGAGGTAAAGAATAATGAGTTAAGAGCCAGAGTTCTGGACTCACCACTGAAAGGAACCAGGGATCCTTGGAGAAAAGTTGATTTGAGAACGAGGGGCAGGTAACTTACAAGATGAGCCTGAAAACTTGTGCCAGAAAGTAAAGAAGTGCTCAATAAATGATGGGGCCATAACAGAAGGAAAGAGAACCCACCCTAAGGGGCTCGCAATGGTCAAATCTGGGATAATTTGAGCATCATAATAAATAATAATAGTAACAGATTATAACTCATTGGATGACATAGAACTTACCAAACCCACACTAATATAATTAAATGGATAAATAATTGGGAGAAGGGAAAATTCTTTCTTATGGTATAATAAATGTAGATGGAATGATGGAGTTGGAGAATCACCAATGGATGCTAAAACCAGTGAGCGAAGATGCAAAGAGAAACGTGATCTATGTATTTACATAGTCTCAAAGGATTTCCCCACAAGATTCTTACAGATGACTAAGGGAAAAACAGTAACTTTAAGGTGGAGAAAACTGGTGGACACTACCTTAATCAAGTGATCAGAGTTAACAACACCAATAGTGGGACAAATTGACATCACGTGCCTCCTGTTATGATGCACTGAGAAAGATGCAGCATCACATATGTGGTATCTTTTGCCAAAAACACATCATCTGAGTCTAATCATGAGGAAAGCACTTGACACAAACCCAAATTGAGAGGCTTTCTATAAAACAACTGGCCTGCAATCTTCCAAAGTGTCAAGGTCACAAAAGTCAAGGAAAGACTGGAGAACTGTCGCAGAATTAAGGAGACTAAGAGAAAAAAACACAAACTTTTAAAGGACATTACAATTAATGAAATTGAATTTGAATATGGAATGCAAATTAGAAAATAGCATTATATTGATGTTAAATTTCTTCTTCTTTTTTTTTTTTTTTTTTTGAGTCAGGGTCTCACTCTGTCACTCAGGCTGGACTGCAGTGGCATGATCAAGGCTCACTGCAGCTTCCACCTCCCCAAGTCAAGCAATCCTCCCACTTCAGCCTCCCGAGTAGCTGGGACTTCAGGTGCATGCCACCATGCCTGGCTAATTGCTTGTAGAGATAGGATTTTGCCATGTTGCCCAGGCTGGTCTCGAACTCCTGAGCTCAAGCAATCTACCCACCTCAGCTCCCAAAGTGTTGGGATTACAGGTGTGAGCCACCGCACCTGGCCGATGATAAATTTCTTAATTTAAAAAATTATACTGTGGTTATATAAGAGAATGTTCTCATTCTTGGGAAATATATACTTGAAGAATTTAAGGGTGAAGGGATACCATGTCTGCAACTTACCCAACTAATAGAAAAAAAATCAATATGCATATATAAAAATAGAGAAACAATAATAAAGCAGTTGAGGTAAAATTTAAACAATCTGATGAATCTCGGTAAAATGGACAGGAGTTTTTGTACTCTTTTCTCTAAATTTAAAATTATACCAAAATAAAAATTTACAAAAAAAAGACAAAAGGAACATGAGAAAGCCTGCCTGTTCTAGATGACCCGAGGAGGTGCTACAAGGACGGCGCTCCGGAGGCAGCTAGAGAGCAAGTGCCTGCACCTTGAGGGTGTGGGCTCTCATGGGGCTGGGAAGTCTGTTTGCTACTCTGGCTTCCAGCCACTCCTCAGCTTGGCTCTATGATTTGAAGTTCTGGGAATGAGGCTTTTCCAGCTGGGCAGACAGGGCTGTCAGGAACAACACTGTCAGGTCTAAGGGTATAGTCATCACCCTGGTTGTGAGTCTACTGTGGGTGAACCTGGACTAAGGTGCCTTTTCATGCTATCAAACACTGGTATAGGCATGTATCTTCCTTCCTTCTTCCTTCTTCCTTCCTTCCTTCCTTCCTTCCTTCCTTCCTTCCTTCCTTCCTTTCTTCCTTCCTTCCTTCCTTCTTCCTTCCTTCCTTCCTTCCTTCCTTCCTTCCTTGCTTCCTTCCTTCCTTCCTTCCTTCCTTCGGACAAGTTCTCAGTCACCCAGGCTAAAGTACAGTGGCGCAATTATACACAGCTCACCGCAACCACAACCTTCTAGGCCCAAGTGATCCTGTCACCTCTGCCTCCCAGGTAGCTGAGGCTACAGGCACATGCCATCATGCCCAGTTAATTTTTTTTTTTTTGGTAGAGACAGGGTCTTGCTTTGTTGCCCAGGCTGGTCTCGAGCTCCTGAGCTCAAGTGATCCGCCCACATCGGCCTCCCAAAGTGCTGGGATTACAAGCGTGAGCTACCAGGCCTGGCTAGAATCTGGTTTAAGCTTGAAACAAGTAACCTGCTTAAATATGTAGGCTTATCATTTCTGTTTTCCAGATGAGGTAACTGAGTCTCAGTGAGGTGAAGCTGGAGCTCTTCCAACTCTGAGTCCAGGGGTCATCCACCCCCGCCCCCCCACCCCAAGTTCCACTCCCTGGACAGTCTGGGGCTTCCCTGCTTGGAGCCTGGGCACAGGCTGCTTCCTTTGCCTGCACACAGGCCTATCACGTGTCTCTGCCTGTGGATTTTCTGGCCCAGCCAAGACTAAAGTTGGGGTCTCCTGCCTCTGAATCCTAGGTTTTCAGGGATAATTAAATACCAGTTGGATGGAAATCAAGCTTTGCCTTACTGTGAACAAGTCGTTTCCCACCTGAATTAAAACCAACCCAATAGGAGAGAGGATGCTAGAAACACATTTTTGAAGCTGTTTTGAGAGATAGCTGCCATAATGGAAACAAAACGAAACAGGCTAGAAAAGGGGTAGGGGGTGGGAGATGGTTATGCCTTTCCTTCCCTGTCAGTGAGATCATTCTACTGGTCCCCCTCTGGGCCCTGCCACCCCCACTTATTGGGCCTCAGTTTCCCCATTTGTAAAATGACAAAGTAAGGCAATAGCAGGAATTCTGCTCCAAGGTGTGTGACTGACTCACGAAACTTAAAATCTATGCAGACTCCCTGCCCCCCCCCAGTCAGTAGGCCAAGGTTGGGACTTGGCCTTTTGGTTTTTTTCTTTTTTTAAACAAAGTCCCACTTCTGTAGGCACGCTTTGTGCTGTTTGAGCACCTCCAGATGGTCCCTGCTGGCTCTTCCATCACTGCAGGCCTCCACCCTCTGACCGGTGAGCAGGTGGCAGTGGATTCCTGGGACTCACTGAGGCCCCTTCCCCATGCCCACCAGTTCCTGGGCCACTTTCCGAAGGGCCACTTTGCACCTCTTTGCTGTCTTTCAAGCATCCTGACCAGCACTCAGCTTCTGACGACTGATAATGCTTGGAAACTCAGAGTCACACTCTTGTGGCTGCAAATTAGCAAACCTGAAAGCTCCTCATCAATTCAGAAGAGCTGTGCGAGTGGGAAGAAGCCGTATCTTTTGCAACTGCTGTCCCTGGGGGCAAACTGAAAAACAGAAACTATATCACATCCTGAAGGCCAAAGGTCACACCCTTAGCCCCAGTGGAGGACTCTGGGGCAAGGATGTTTCCTGGAGTCAGAGGAGGGGAGCCTCCATCTGAGCGCGCCACATCCCCACCCCGCACGGGCTCTGTACTTCCTTCTCAGCGGGGACTTGCTTTTCCCTTCTTCCTCATCCTGTTTCTGCCCCAGGCCCTGGCCCCTCACTACCAGCTCCACACTCTGGGGAGGAAAGACCCTTGTTAGTGATGGGACTCCGAAAAGTTAACTGACCTGTCTGAGCCTCAGGTTCCTTGTCTGTTGAATGGGGCCATATGCCTCACATTGTTGTTGGGAGGATTAAGTGATACATAAGACAGGTGAAGTGCTTACAACAGAGCCTGGTGTAGCACAGCCCTAGTAGGCTATTAGCGTTATTCTGGAACGCCCTTCCTGCCTCACAGGTGAGCTCTTTCCCATTAATCAAGACCCAGCTCCCCTCCTTTGGGAGGACTTCCCAGGCCAGGCTCCTCAACAGCCTCTCTCTGTTGTCTGCGCTCAGCACATTTTCCCTTCCTAGGCTACCTCCCTCACCACACTGGCCGGGGCTGAGCTTGTTCATTTCCATGTTCCCAGACAGGAAGGCTCAGTCGGTGCTGGTGGGTGTGCTTCAGTGGAGCTTGTTCCATTCTGGGACAGGGTAGGTGGGGTGGACAGAGGGTGCCCCAGGACAGTGGGCACGTGCCTCTGGCCACCTGGAGGGACCCTGCAGGTATTTCCCCCAGCAACAGTGAACCATCATGGCCAGGTGCTGGAACATCCCAGTTCACCCACAGGATGGGTGGACAACCCTACAGCCATGGGCAGCGTCATGACAGTGTGCCCACCGAGGTCTGAATGGCTAACTCATGAATGCCCTTCTGGCCATAGCTGATGGCAGGTTGAGGATTACTCCCGCAGGACAGATGCTCCCCTGCAGAAGGGAGAAGCATGCATCACTTGCCTACTCCTTGGACCAGTGGCAATGCTGTCTCCAAATGAAATTCATGGCAACAGCCTCCTGGCTCTTCGAATGTCACCAAAGAGCTTTCAGACCCTCCTTCTCTCCCTCTTCTTTCCAGCCCCTGCCCTTCTTCAGAAGGCTCGAAGCTCTCGCTTTAGATTCTTCCTGGATAACAAATTAGAATCTTAGGACTCTCAGAGTGCAGTCCTGCCCTCCAGCTTGGTGTCAGCCTCACCTCTGAGGGCTATTCCCTGACAATGTCTTCTCTTCCAGCTCCTGAGAACTTGGCTGAATTCCTTCAAAATGATGTTTATTCGGCCAGGTGCAGTGGCTCACACCTGTAATCCCAGCACTTTGGGAGGCCAAGGCAGGCAGATCACTTGAGGCCAGGAGTTTGAGACCAGCTTGGCCAACATGGTGAAACCCTGTCTCTACTAAAAAATATAAAAATTAGCCAAGCATGATGGTGCATGGCTGTAATCCCAGCTACTCTGGAGGCTGAGGCCGGGAGAATTGCTTGAACCTGGGAGGCAGAGTTTGTAGTGAGCCAAGATTGCGTCACTGCATTCCAGCCTGGGCAACAGAGCGAGACTCTGACTCAAAAAAAAAAAAAAAGAAAAGAAAAGAAAAAGAAAACAGGTGTTTATTTGCCTTCCATCTCGCCTGCATTTTGTCCATTCGTCCATCCATTTATTGGTCAGGGAAGGCTTTCCTGAAGAGGTGACATTTGACAAGAGGCCCAAGGGATAAGGAGTAGTTAGCTGGGCCAAGGCAGGATCTAAGATGGAACGGGAAGAAGCTTCCAGGCAGGGAGATCATGTGCGAAGAACCTGGAGTAGAAGAGAATGAGGCAGAATGGAGGAATTGAAAGAAGGTCCGGGAAGCAGTACCAGAAATTGACGGAAGCATAGTGTGAGTTGAAGTTTTGAAGAGTAGGCTGGGACCAAATTATGCAGGGTCTGTAGGCCATGTAAGGGCAATGGCCATTGTCCTGAGAGTAATGGAAAATCATGGCAAGGTGACAGTGGGACGCTGACATGAACAAATGTGGATCTGAAAATGTCACTCTGCTATGTGGAGAGCAGACAGGAATGAGCAGGGTTGGTTTCATAGATGTGCAACTTGTGTAAGGAAATTGCACTTGGGGTCTAATGCTCTGAGATTGCCATCTTGGAACTCTTAATCACATTATTTTTGAATTTGCTTTTCTTAAGTGCAGTCTGGTGGGACAATGAAGCATACATCAAGGACTTGGTGCTTTGGCTCCTGTGGTCCTGCTTCCAACTGCCTCCCCTGGACTGGTTCTCAGTCTCCTTCTCCACTTCTGCCTAGCAATCACTGCCACCCTCTGCCCCCAGCAGAGACCTGAGTGCAGGCATGGTGACAGTCAGGGTGAAGGGCACACCGGGTAGCATCTGAGGATTGGCCATGGCAGTGTGGCCCCTGCCCCAGGCTGGCAACACCATGGCAAATTCAACAGGTGACTCAGGGGGCTGAGCCTCTCACTCACTTCTGACCCAGGTCCCTAGTGCATCCCGGCCTGGACTTTGCAACACCCCTGGGAACTGCCTGTCCACTGTGGGTTGGTGAGGCAGGTCCATGGGAAATGGCAATGCCTGGCATGACTTCCTCAACCCCCGCTGGGGAATGCAGGACACAGGTCAGCGTGGTGGCTGGCAGGAGGAGAACTCCAAGCAACTGGTGAATTTCAAACAGAACTGAGTCAAGTCAGAGGGCGGGGCGGGGCAGGTTGTCCCACAGATATTCCCGTGCCCAAGGGAGTGTAATGTTAAATAACAAATCAAAAACACCATTCCAGGTTGAGTGAGAGACTGCAGTAAAGAAATAAGTTTTATATATTAGTACCTTTAACCACAATTTTGTCCCTGCTTTTTAAGTAAGAGGTCTCACATTTTTATCTTCCACTGGCCCCATAAATTATGTAGCTGTCCAGGCAGTGAGCAATCAGTGTGATTAAGCCTGTGAAACTGGTGGAGGTCCTGTAAATATTGATCCTCCTTCTGTGGCAGCTGGTGTTACTGGTTTTGTTGTTTATGTGGCTCAGAGGAATGGATGAAGTGTCTTCAGGAGCTGAGTCCTGCCAGTTGGTGGTGGGGGCTGTGACAATAAATGTTATAAAACCTGATTTTGCATTTTATTCTTAATCCTTGGAGCTACTGCTTCTTGAATTCTTCAAGCAGATGTGTTCAAATATCATGCAAAACAGGCAGGGGCTCTGCCTGGGAGGTGGATGCCCCCACAGCCTGGCTTGAGGCACAATTGCACAGACCTCAAGGCAAATTGTTTTGAAGCAGCTGGAACAGTCACTAAAAAGTGGTGATTTTCAGGACTGTATTCCTCTCTCCAGGGGCCTGGGCGTGGGTGTGGATGGGGCTGCTGGGAATAGGGGCCCCCTAGGACAGTACTCTTTTCTGAGGGGTACTCAGATGTGTCTCAGTCTTGCTCCTCCATCTCCCTGACATCCCACCAATCCACCCAAGCCCCACCCCACCTGCGCCAACCAGACCTCATTCCTGTCTAAGTCATCACAATATCTTCTTCTGGTCTCACCCGCTCTGAGCCACTCCTCATGGAAAAAGAACTTCCTGGAACCTGTCTGTCAGTCTCTGGGCCCCTCAGAGCAAAAACCAAGTTGGCCTCCCCTTGAGGCCCCAGGCCCAGCAGGACCCTGAAGGAGTTGGTGCTCAGCAGTGCTTGTGTGCCTGGGCTGAGGAGAAGGTTGTGGTGGTCACGTGGTTGGCTTTCAGAATCCATGGCTGTCCATTTGCAAGGCCAACCATGGGGAATTATGAGCACATGACCCACTTTGGGCCAAGGAGACACAGGGGAAGGTCTTCTGGGGAGCTGGGCAGAAGGGAGAGTGCAGGGGTTTTGGAGAAAATGAGACACAAGGGCAGGTGTCCTTTTCTTTCTCTGCTTGTGGCTGTGTCTGGGGTTGTAGACTAGAGCTGCTGCAGCTCCTTGGCCTCCAGCCCAAGGAGGAAGATCATAGATGCAGGAGAAACTCAGAGAGACTGAGCTGAAGCCCTCAAGTACCACAGCTGGAGGCTGCCCTGCCTCCAGCCCCTTTGTGTAGGTGACAGCACACATCCTCTGTGTCAGACCCTCTGGTTTATGTTCTTTGCAGCCAAAAGCATCCTCAACTGATGCAAATAACACAGTGACTGCAGAGTAGCATGTGCTAAAGGCCCAAAGTGGGTCATGTGCTCATACTTCCCCATGGTTGGCCTTGCGAATGGGCAGCCTCTCATCCCAGTAGCACCATCAGCCCCGGTGGCTTCTCTAGACTGTTTTTCTATCTATCAACTTGGGTGAGAGGGTCTCGAGGTAGAACTGGAGAAAGGAACAATGAAACCCATTTTGAATAGAGGGCTGTTGGTAAAAGACAACCGTGGAAGTTAAGAGCATGTGCTTTGACTTCCGACAGATCTCGGACCAAAGCCCAGCCCTCCGCTTATTGTCTGTTACTTGGGTGCATTACTTACACTCTTTAATCACTGGTTTGCTCATCTGTAAAGTGGGGATAATGACAGTGTAAGTGAGGCGGTCCATGTGAAAAGTGGAATGATGTACCCGGTGCTGGGTAAGTACTCCAAAGCCGAATTGGCTGTCTGGTCGCCCAGCCCGGGGAGCTGCAATAGGTAAGGGTGGAAGGGAGGGGAGGAGGAAGATTCTCTAGCAGAGAACTGCAGAGTCTCTCCAGGGGTTCCTCCCATTACTTCCTTCCCCAGTTGCTCCAGCCCATCACCAGCATGGCCCTCCATCCGGAGCTGCCCTGGCTGGACAAGTGCAATTGGGAAACGAAGGCCTCATGTGTGGGAGCCTTGAGGTTGGCTTTGAGGGGTGGGAGGATTTGCCAAGGTAAGGAAGATCAAGGAAAGCTTGCCAGAAGGGAGGCTGGGAACAGAGCAGGTGGGAGTGGGAAAGGTGCCTCTGGGGAGAGGGAAGAGGCCTGGCCGGAGCGGAAGCCTCTGGGAGGTGATGGGAAGGACACCTAGAGAGGCAGGGCAGGGAGCCCAGCTGTGAAATTTTCTGCCAATAAGAGGGCAGGAGACTTCTGTTAACAGAGGGTCTCTACACTGCTCCAGCCCTAGAGGCATCATCCCATCTGATGGATGGAGAAACTGAGCTCAGGGAGGCTGAGCCAGTGCTATCAGAGGTGGTGGTGCCATTGGGAGGGGAGGTGCAGCCTGCCTCACTCTATGGCCTACAAAGTTCAAGGGGATTTTTACACTATTAGTTATCTTCAGCTGCAAGTAACAAAAAACCTGACTGGGGTGCCTTACAGATTAAAGGTTAGCTCAAGTCCAAGGTTTCTGGAGGTGAGGGCCTTCTGGGGGCAGTCCCATTGCTCTGCAATTCTCCCCAGAGTGTTTCCTCTTGGGTGGCTATTTCAGAGCCTGGGTGTGCACCTCTCTCTAAACCCTGGGCATGCATAATGGGCACTTGGGAGCTCAGCTATTTCATCTGCAGCAACTCTCATCTACTTACCACCCCGTCAGCTGTAAGGCAGACATCAGTGAGGGTGGTGATCTGTGGACAATCCCTGACTCATCCCATTTTGCCAGCCTGCCCTGGGCTCAGGACTTCCTGCTGCATCTTCTGCTGAGGGGGCAGGGCCTGGCTCCTCAGGGCTGGGGTAGGGGTTCTAGTCCAGGGCTCTTCCTCAGGTGGTACCACACAGTGCCCCCAGCACCTGCACACCAAACTGGAAATTCCAGAAATATTCTTGACACCGTCTCCTTTCCAAAGACTGGGTGTGGCAGATGAGGAAGCTGAGGCTCAGCGAGTTGGAGAGTCTATTAAGGTCCCTCAGCCCTTGAAGGGTAGGGTCAAAATGAAAAAAAACTGGGCCTCAGGCTAGGTTTCCAAACACCCTACTCTGTACCTTGATAATACTGTTTCTCTCTCCGTCTATTCCCATTCACTGAGCCGGAAGTCTCCATCTTCAGAGGGGGGTTTTCTGCCCCAAACAGTGTCTAATCAGGAGACTTGCGGCGGTGGCGGTGGTCGGGGGTGGGGGGCAGTGCCGGGGCCTCAGGCTGTTCTCCCTCATCTTGCTGCCTGCTCACCTCACCTCTGTGTGCTCACAGCCCCCCAGAGCACAGCTGTGTCTGCCCCCAGACTGTGGGACCCTTGAGGGCAGGACCTGGTTCGGGTCCCGGAGCAGCCGGGTTTTGATGCATGACAGATGCCCTAGGCCTGGGTAAGCCCCTCAAGAATGGTTTGCTTGTGCGGGGTAGAGAGTCTGGCATCTCTGGGCCCAGCCTGGAAGGGCGCTGGGCTGGCTGGCCAGTGACACACCTGGGGTTCCTGGGCCCCTCCTGGCCACACTGTCGGTGGGCCTCAAGCTCCCTTAGCATATGACCTCTGGAATAGTGAGCCCGCGCCTCTGGAGGGGCAAGCAGAGGCAAGAGCAGGATGGCAGGTGGCAGGCGGGGCTGCACAGGGGAGCACAGCAACTCCACTTCCTGTGGGCGAGGGCCCCGCGCCCGCCCGGGGGGAGGTTGCACAAACCTTCCTGCGCAGGCCTCGGGCTGCCTGCCTGCCTGGCCTGAACTCCAGCCTGCCTCTTCCACTGGCCACTGCCTCCCACACAGGGCTGGCATCCCTGTTCCCTGCTCTGGGTCCCAGACTGTGTCCTCCATCACCGCAGGGTCGGCGAGGGGCTGGGCTGGACACCAGGGCCCGCCCTCCCATCACTGAGCTCCACTCCTTCCTCATTTTGCTGCCGATTCTAGCCCCAAACAAAACAGGTTGAGCCTTTTCCTCCCCTCGGCAGCTCCTCTCTGGCTCATGGCTGCCTTCTGAGTGCTGCAGACGGCGCCGGGCGGGAAGGGGGGCCTGGGCCAGCCCTGCCAGGACTGGGACGGTGCTGCTGGCGCCTGGCCCTCCATCAGGCCAGCCTGTGGCAGGAGAGCAAGCTTTGCCGCGGCAGACGCCTGAGGATGATGCCCCAGCTGCAGTTCAAAGATGCATTTTGGGTGAGTGAGGATGGTTGGGGGCACTGAACAAGTGGAGCGGGCAGAGCTAGGCTGAAATCTCCATGCAGGTGATGGGATGCGGCTCTGAGAGGGGAGCTTTCTCATAAAATAGTGGTTGATTCTTGGTCTTAATAGTCATGGAGGTGACCCGGGCCCCCACCCTTCTGGATTGGAAGGCAAGTGGACTCCATGAATGAGGGTCCTCCTTTCTGCTGCCCCAGCTGTATTCTCCTCTGGGAGACCTCTCCCCACAGCAGGAGCTCCTCAGCAGAGGGTAACACATGGGTGGGGGCTTGAGGAGGATGTGTGGGGCAGCAAAGGAGGGGTCACAGATTTAGAGACCAGACAAACTTGGGTTCAGGTCTTGGCTCTGTTACTTATAGGCTGGGCAAGTCATTTCTGTCTCTGAACCTCAGTCTCTCCATCTATATAATGGGGATAAATAAAAATCAACACACCAACTAAAGCATTGGATCAGCAAGGGGATCCAGTGCACTAAAGACCCCAGCCCCTTGCCTCACTCCAAATGGTAATTCTCTTTCCCTCACCCAGCCCCTTGTCCCTTGCAGACCTTAGGGATCCTTCAAGGAGGCAGCCAGGCGGGCAATTGCTTGCTTACTTTCTTAAATTCAACACAGGCTTAAATCAAGTCATTTCCCCCATGAAATAAGGGCGCCCAGCCAGTGGTAGAGGTAAAGTGACTTGGCCCGGGCCACGTAGCCTGCAGCCCAGCTTGGACCCCCGGATCATCTCAGCATTTTTCCAGCTGTCCTTCAACTCCCCCTCTGCCCCTCAGCTCCAGCTGTGCCCAGGGCTCTGGGGAAAAGCTGAGACCTCTCTGGTTGGAGCTGGGGAATATGGCTGTCCTGGGGTGCTGCCTCCAACCCCGAAGAGGACTCTCTGGCCCTCGGCTCAGCCGGCTGAGCCCCAGCCAACTGCCCTGCCCTCCCTGGGCCCTTTCCTGGGGCTGCAGCCAGGAGGATGAGAGCCACGGAGCCAGGCCTTCCTTCCCTTCCGGCCAGCTCCACTTGGGGCCT
Organism: Macaca fascicularis; assembly: GCF_037993035.2. Taxonomy (NCBI): domain Eukaryota; kingdom Metazoa; phylum Chordata; class Mammalia; order Primates; family Cercopithecidae; genus Macaca; species Macaca fascicularis. Next base: position 54,297,507 of record NC_088381.1, read on the forward strand.
GTGGCCAGCGTGTGAATGTTCTGCTTCCTCTGCACTGACTGCACAGTAGGCAAAGGACCCCACATGGGGAGGGCACCTTGTGCCTTTCTGGGCCTCAGTTTCCCCATCTCTACAAAGACAGGGTGGGCGCAGCCCAGAGAATCGAATGGAGGCAGAGCTGCCTCAGCCCATCCGGAGGACCAGGCACCAGGATGCTCAGGGCCCAGGCTGGCAGCTGGAGCCCTGGGTGGTGGGGGTTGTGAGTCACCACCTTGCTGCCCTGCCTTGGTGTGCAAAGTTGGGGGAAGGGGTAGGGCCTGGAAACCCAGTCCACTCTAGCCCAGGGCAGGCCAGGACCCCTTGACTATCTTATCACCGAGACCTCTGTCCAGGCCCAGAGCCTAGTGCAGAGCTGGGCAAGAAGCAGCCCCTATGGCAGGATCTGGGCACAGGTAGGGGTGGCGTATAAGGGATCAGGGTGTGGCAGCAGCAGCAGAAGCAAGCAGCCAGCGCCTGTGGAGCTTCCTGAGCGGCATCCTGCCCACACTCTGAGCTCGTCGCACCTCTGGGCTTCCTGGCCTCCAAGTGCCTGCTCTCCTCTGTGGCTGGCTCCCTGGGTCTGGGGTGGGCATATAGTTTCCCTAGGGAAGGCCAGAGCAGGAAGGGGAGAGAAGTAGCCAGTGGGAACCTTTCACACTGAGTCTGGGCCGACGCCCCGAAAGGTCACTGTACGCATCAAGGCATCACCTGCCCCAGGGCTCTGGATTCTAATACCTCTTCCTGATGCTCAGCCCATCCCAGTGCATAACAACTAACATTTGCTGAGCACAAAAGATGTGCCAGGCGCTGTTCCCAAGATGAATGCATATTCACTCATTCAATCCTTCAAACAGATGCTACTGTTCTCTGTCTTATTCAGATGAGGAAATTGAGGCACAGAGACATTAAGAGACTTGCGCAAGGTCACACTGCTGGGATTAAACCCTGGCAGGCTGGCTCCAGCACCTGTGTTGTCGCAGGATCCCTCTATCTTTCATATCACTGGATCTTTTGGCTTCGGGGTAAGAGGAAATCCTCTTATCTCCCAGAGGGGTAAGAAGATCAGACAAGGTGGCTAGGACAATATTTTGAAGCTTCATTTGTAGACAAATCTGTAAAACAGAAAAGGCACACTACTCTGACCGCAGGTGTTATGTTAGGAACAGCCCAGCCAGCTTGGCCCTTGTCTGGGCCTTCCCCCACCCCAGCCCAAGGCACTGTCAAACCCTTCAGCCTGCCAGCACACTGTTTAGAAATGACTGGTTTTTAGGCCGGGTGCAGTGGTTCACGCCTGTAATCTCAGCACTCTGGGAGGCCAAGACAGATGGATCACTTGAAGTCAGGAGTTTAGGACCAACATGGCCAACATGATGAAACCCTGACTCTACTAAAAATACAAAAATTAGCCAGGCGTGGTGGCATGCTCCTGTAATCCCAGCTACTTGGGAGGCTGAGGCAAGAGAATGGCTTGAACCCAGGAGGCGGAGTTTGCAGTGAGCCGAGATTGCGCCACTGCACTCTGGTCTGGGTGACAGAGTTGACAGAGTGGAGGGACCCTACTTTGGCTAAACTAGAAAGATCATGTTTGAGATCACAGCCCTTCAGTTATCACCCATATCACCTCACCCATACAGAACACGGGGCGGAGGAGGGGAGCTAGCCCTGCTGTGTCTGGCTTTAGCTCACAGTAAGGGAGGAAGCAAAAGTGGTTTCTCAGGAGCCAAAGATGATTTCCCTAAGAGCTTTCCTTAAAGCTCATATACTACACTCCTAGGAGACGTCCCCTAGCTTTTACTCAGGTCCTGTGAACTCTAATTTCACCCACAATTTTAACGAACTTGGCATGGGGTCTTTTAGCCTATAGATGTAGCAATTGGTGGCAGTCTGCACAGTACCTGATACACAGTTGGTGATGGATAAATGTTGGTGGACCTGGACTATGAGAGGACATTTCACAGGCAGGGCAGTTAGCAGCCTGATTGTAAGGAAGGAGACAGAAACAGTCTGAAAAGCAGCTGTAATGGTACAGAAGTAGTGGGGACACTCAGCGTGGGTGCAGACACAGTCCTGTCCCTCGGTCGACCTGTTTTTGTAATTGTATCAGTGTGACCACACAGTATTTATTTATAGCCTGATTTTAGCTGCAGCTGAGTGTTCAGATGCATGCTGCTGTAGGAGTGAGGCAGGGCAGACCAGCCACAGGGGAGGGAAGGGATAATGTGATTTCTGTGATACATGCAGATGATAAAGAGCATCATCCCTTGGCAGGAAGTTTGTAAATGAGCCTCAGAGTGGGACCTGTCAGTGAGACAAGGTTGAGTCTGCAAATCCCAGCTGTCCGAGCGGAGAGGGCGTTAGACCTCATGTTGTCTAGCCTAGCACTGAGTCTAAGGAGCTGGGAAACCCAGAGAAGGAAGGGTCCTCCCCCTGCCCCCAGTTTGTCACAGCTCTACTCCCAGTAGGCGGCTGAACTATTGCAAGAAATGTCTGTCTGTATCCTCTGCACAGGGCTGATGAGTGGGGTACCAGCTGAGGATGTGTTCATAGAATAAATGAATGGACAGTGAATGTCTCCATGGTCCATCTCCCTTCCTGAACCCATTTTTTACTTCATTTCCCTTTTTTTGGAGACAGAATCTTACTCTGTCACCCAGGCTGGAGTGCAGTGGCACAATCTCAGCTCACTGCAACCTCCACCTCCTGGGTTCAAGCGATTCTCCTGTCTCAGCCTCCCGAGTAGCTGAGATTACAGGCGTGTGCCGCCACATCCGGTTAATTTTTGTATTTTTAGTAGAGGTGGGGTTTCACCATGTTGGCCTGGCTGGTCTCGAACTCCTGACCTCAGATGATCCACCCACCTCGGCCTCCCAAAGTGCTGGGATTACAGGCGTAAGCCACAGTGCCCAGCGCTTCATTTCACTTTTGTTATATTCTGCAAATATTTGGTGAGTAGGGCTCTCTACTAGGTGGTCCACCCTGGACCCCTGAGCTTCTTCACCCTGCAACATCTAATCAGATGAATGAGACTGTCTTGACCTGAAGGAAGCCATGGTCCAGTGCCAGGGCTGGAGGAATAACTGGGTCAGGCAAGGAGTGCTCTGAGAGGAGCAGCATCTCAACTGTGCCATCCCCTCCCAGGCCCCCCATCCCTCACAATATGTATGTCCATCTAATGGCCTTTGCAAAGATGTCATTAGATATTGTTTTAAGAGGGAAAATCTAGTTCTGGATCAGATTCTATTGAGATCCACATCCTATCCCTTTTAGGGTAGTTAAAAGGAAAAGTAAGGACCTGGGGAGGCTGGGCCACATGCACTACAGTGACCGTCACCCACCCTTTGGGTGGGAACCACCAAGGGGGTATGGGGACAATAGGCGTGAACTTTCCCCTTGACATGTGGGCGTCTCTCCCCTTTGAGGTTGGGCTCTGGCTCCATCTGGAAAGCCCTGTGCCACACTGGGAGGAGCTGAGCCTCCCCAAGCCCATTTAACAGGTGACAGCATTGATGCTGGGTGGGGCAGTGACTCACCAGCTTCACACAGTGGGACTGGCCAGGCTGGTCCGCCCCTTCCCTATGTGGCACTCAGCCACTGGTGCCTTTTCCCTCCCCAGTTCTGAGACGCTGAGATGCCCATTTATGAGACTACAGAGAAGGGGACTGAGGGGCGCTACTTTGACCTGTCACAAAGCTGCCTGTCTCTACCCCCAGACTTGTCTACCATGGCCCAGGGGCATTAGGAGAGCCTGACATTTGCTGGGCACCTGTTCTATCCTGGGCATTTAAAGATATGTGTGTGTGTGTGTGTGTGTGTGTGTGTATATGTATAATTTAAAGTGTGTATGTGTGTGTGTATATATATATTTAAAGTGTGTATGTGTATATATATACTGTCTAAAGAAACAAAATCGACTAATATAAAATCCTAAAAGGAAAGTGGGGAAATGGAGAAAACTAGGAAAAGAAAAAGCACCTTTAGTCTAATCACACAACTGCTAAGATATTGCTGTGTTTGGGTGAGATTGCCTTACATAGGTGCAAGCATACTGTGTACACAATTTCGTATTTTCCCTCTCTTTTAAAAATTTTTTATTTTTGCAGAGGTGAGGTCTCCCTATGTTGCCTAGGCTGGTCTCAAACTCTTGGGCTCAAGCAATCCTCCTGCCTTGGTTTCCAGAGTGCTGGGATTACAGGCGTGAGCCACCATGCACGGCCCTCCCTCCTTTTTTTCTAGTATTCTAAATTTTATTTTAAATTGTAGTGAAATACACATAACATAACATGTACCAGCTTACCCATTTTTTTGGTGTATGGTTCAGTAGCGCTAGTGTTCACAGTTTGCCACCCTCTCCTTTTTTTTAGCGTAACTCACTCCATCAGGAACACTTGTGGGTGTGGACATGGGTTCCTCATTTTCGGCCACACCGATGTTCATGGCCACACAGTGCTCTAGCTTGTGAATTTGGTGACTATGCTGTGATTTTTTTGCCCAATCCCCCATGGTTGAACATTTAGGTTACTGACAATTATTTATTATTCTGGACAGTAACACCATGGGTAGATCTTTGACTCTAAAGGTTTTTCACTTGGGGATGATTTCTTTGGGCAGAGGAGGCTAATGGCTCTTTTCCAGGGGAGGACGCATTTCTGGGTGAAAGAGTGGGGGCAGTTCTTTAGCCATGGGCACTAGCAGCCACTTTGGGATCCCCCATAGTCCTCTGGTTGGGCAGGAGCTTTTTCACACAGAAAGGAGGGACCCCAGAATGGCCTGGAAGGATCAGGGCCTGTGGATAGGGCCCTGCTGGAAACTAGAGCCTGCTCTGACTTTGTGGAAGGCCTTGCAGCCCAGCAAACTGCTGTGGCTTTGAAGGCCCTGGACATCCTGCCTTTGCTGCCACCAAGTACCTTCTCAGTACCTGCCTGGCTGCATCTGTCAGAAGGAGTGAGGACGGAGGCTCTCCCTTTCCTGATTGGGAAAGCTCTTTAAGACCTGATGTTCCCTGTAAAAAGCAGAGAGTATCTAGCAGTGTGTCTGGTCGGCAACCCATTGTGAAAAGTGGGGAAATAAGCATTTATACTGGCACAGGCTTGTTGTATTGACAACAAAAATCTGTGGACGGATGCACAG